>NW_022900915.1:28299749-28299996 GCF_012274545.1 Fukomys damarensis | reverse complement strand
CTGTTGGAGCCAGGGGCAGCATAGAGTTAGAGTTTCAAATGTCCTGTGAATTTAGGGCAGCCTCTTTTGCAGCCTGATTGGCCCTGTTATTTGCCTTAGTTATTTCTGATGAATCCGATTGGTTGGCTTTACAATGGACAAATCCTATTGCTGATGGTAACCTGGATGCCTGTAGGAGTTCTACAATGAACTTGGAATTTTGGATGGAGTTGCCCTTTGTGGTGTAAAATCCTCTTTCTCGCCAGAT
>NW_022900915.1:28273909-28299249 GCF_012274545.1 Fukomys damarensis | reverse complement strand
GCAGAGAAGCCCTTCAGGCCTAAGAGAGTGCCTATCAGCACTGAGTGCACACAAGCCTCCAGAAGTCTGTATACATGGGGATAGGTTCACTTTCACGTAAGAACACAAACGCACTCTGCAGAGGGCTTCTGTGTCTTAAAGTGCAGTTTTCCCCGGGAAAGAGCTTCTCTTGCTGTTGAGCCGTTTAAAGCGAAAGCGGTCAGTTTCTTGAATGTGAAGCACTCCACAGAGAAAGGAGCTTCAACACTGTGAGTTTACCAGTGAGATCCACATCTCATATGGAGTACAGCTGTATTCCTTTTTGTTTGTACGTCTCTGCCTGACAGAGATTGAAACACTATTGTGAGGCACTATTAGCAGAGCAGCCCTTTAGGCCTCAGAGAGTGCCTAGCAGCTCTGAGTGCACACAAGCCCCCAGAAGTCTGTATACTTGGGGATAGGTTCAGTTTGACGTTAGAACACAAACACACTTTCCAGAGAGCTTCCACCATTTAAAGTGCAGTTTTCCCCGGGAAACAGCTTCTCTCGCCACTTAGCCATTTAAAGAGGAAGCGGTCAATTTTCTGAGTGTGAAGTACTCCACAGAGAAAGGTGTTACAACTCTGTGATATTACCAATAAAGTCCACATGTTCTGTGAAGTACAACTGTATTCCTTTTTGTTTGTAAGTCTCTGCATGGTAGAGCTTAAAACACTGTTGTGAGGCACTTTTAGCATAGAAGCATTTCAAGCTTAAGAGACTGCCTAGCAGCTCTGAGTGCACACAAACCTCCAGAATTCTGCATACTTGGGGATATGTTCAGTTTGACGTTAGAACACAAACGCACCTTGCAGAGCTCCTCTGCGATTAAAAGCGCAGTTTTCCCCTGGAAAAAGCATCACTTGCCCCTTAGCCGTTTAAAGTGAAAGCTGTGAGTTTCATGAATGTGAAGCACTTCACAGAGAAAGGAGCTGCAACTCTGTGAGTTTACCAGTGAATTGCACATCATATGTGGAGTAAAACTGTATTCCTTTTTGTTTGTAGGTCTCTGCCTGGCACAGATTGAAACACTGTTGTGAGGTACTTTCAGCAGAAAAGCCCTTCAGGCCTAAGAGAGTGCCTAGCAGTTCTGAGTGCACACAAGCCTCCAGAACTCTGTATACTTGGGGATAGGTTTAGTTTTACGTTAGTACACAAACGCACTTTGCAGAGGGCTTCTGCGGTTTAAAGTGCAGTTTTCCCCGAGAAACTGCTTCTCTCACCACTTAGGCATTTAAAGTGAAAGAGGTCAGTTTCGTGAATGTGAAGTACTCCACAGAGAAAGGTGGTACAACTCTGTGAGTTCACAAGTGAAGTCCACTTCTTATGGGGAGCACAACTGTTGTCCCTTTTGTTTGTAGGTCTCTGCCTGTCAGTGATTGAAACACTGTTGCGAGGTGCTTTAGCAGTGAAGCCCTTCAGGCCTAAGGTAGTGCCTAGCAGCTCTGTGTGCACACAAGCCCCCAGAACTCTGTATACTTGGGGATAGGTTCATTTTCACGTTAGAACACAAACGCACTTTTCATAGGGCTTCTGTGGTTTAAATTGCAGTTTTCCCCAAGAAACAGCTTCTCTCGCTGCTTAGCCGTTTAAAGCGAAAGCGGTCAGTTTCATGAATGTGAAGTACTCCACTGAGAAAGGTGCTGCAACTCTGTGAGTTTACCAGTGATGTGCACTTCTTATGGGGAGTTCAACTGTAGTCCCTTTTGTTTGTAGGTCCCTGCCTGGCAGAGATTGAAACACTGTTGTGAGGCCGTTTTAGCAGAGAAGCCCTTCAGGCCTAAGGGAGTGCCTAGCAGTTCTGAGTGCAAACAAGCCTCCACAACTCTGTATACTTGGCGATAGGTTCAGTTTGACTTTAGAACACAAACGCACTTTGCAGAGGGCTTCTGCAGTTTAAAGTGCAGTTTACCCAGGGAAACAGCTTCTCTCGCCGCTTAGCCATTTAAAGTGAAAGCGGTCAGTTTCATGTATGTGAAGTACTCCACAGAGAAAGGTGGTACAACTCTGTGAGTTTACCAGTGAAGTCCACTTCTTATGCGGAGTACAACTGTAGTCTCTTTTGTATGTAGGTCTCTGCCTGGTAGAGATTGAAACACTGTTGTGAGGCACTTTTAGCAGAGAAGCCCTTCAGGCCTAAGGGAGTGCCTAGCAGCTCTGAGTGCACACAAGCCTCCAGAACTCTGTATACTTGCGGATAGGTTCAGTTTGACGTTAGAACACAAACACACCTTGCAGAGGGTTTCTGAGGTTTAAAGTGCCGTTTTCCCTGGGAAAAAGCATCTCTTACCCCTCAGCCATTTAAAGCGAAAGCTGTGTTTCATGAATGTGAAGCACTCTACAGAGAAAGGTGCTGCAATTGTGTGAGTATCCCAGTGAAGTCCACATCTTATGTGGAGTAAAACAGTATTCCTTTTGGTTTGTAGGTCTCTGCCTGGGAGAGACTGAAACACTGTTGTGAGGCACTTTTAGCAGAGAAGTCCTTCAGGCCTAGGAGAGTGCCTAGCATCTCTGAGTGCACACAAGCCTCCAGAACTCTGTATACTTGGGGATAGGATCAGTTTGACATTAGAACATAAGCACACCTTGCAGAGGGCTTCTGCGGTTTAAAGTGCAGTTTTCCCCGGGAAACAGCATCTCTTGCCGTTTAGCCGATTAAAGCAAAAGTGGTCAGTTTCATGAATGTGAACTTCTCCACAGAGAAAAGTGCTGCAACTCTGTGATTTTACCACTGAAGTCCACATCATATATGGAGTACAACTGCATTCCTTTTTCTTTGTAGGTCTTTGCTTGGCTGAGATTGAAACACTGTTGTGAGGCACTTGTAGCAGAGAAGCCCTTCATGCCTAAGAGAGTGCCTACCTAGCAGGTCTGAGTGCACACAAGCCTCCATAAGTCTCTATACTTGGGGATAGGTTCAGTTTGACATTGGAACACAAACTCACTTTGCAGAGGGCTTCTGCAATTGAAAGTGCAGTTTTCCCTGGGAAACAGCTTCTCTCGCCGCTTAGCCATTTAAAGCGAAAGCGGTCAGTTTCATGAATGTGAAGTACTCCACAGAGAAACGTGCTGCAACTCTGTGAGTTTACCAGTGAAGTCCACATCTTATGTTGAGTACAACTGTATTCCTTTTTGTTTGTAGGTCTCTGCCTGGCAGAGATTGAAACACTGTTGTGAGGCACTTGTAGCAGATAAGCCCTTCAGGCCTAAAAGAGTGCCTAGCAGCACTGAGGGCACACAAGCCTCCAGAACTCTGTATACTTGGGTAGAGGGTCAGTTTGTCTTTAGAACCAAACGCGCTTTGCCGAGGGCTTCTGCGATTAAAGTGCAGTTTTCACCGGGAAACAGCTTCTCTTGCCCCTTAGCCGTTTAAAGTGAAAGCGGTCACTTTCATGAATGTGAAGTACTCCACAGAGAAAGGTGCTGCAACTCTGTCAGATTTCCAGTGAAGTCCGCATCTTATGTGGAGTACAACTGTATTCCTTTTTGCGTGTAGGTCTCCGCATGGGAGAGCTTGAAACACTGTTGTGAGGCACTTTTAGCAGAGAAGCCCTTCAAGCCGAAGAGAGTGCCTAGCAGCTCTGAGTGCACACCAGCCGCCAGATCTCTGTATACTTGGGGATAGGTTCAGTTTGACGTTAGAGCACAAAGGCACTTTGCAGAGGGCTTCTGCGGTTTAAAGTGCAGTTTTCCCCGGGAAACAGCTTCTCTCGCCGCTTAGCCGTTTAAAGGGAAAGCGGTCAGTTTCATGAATGTGAAGCACTCCACTGAGAAAGGTGCTGCAACTCTGTGAGTTTACCAGTGAGGTCCACATCTCATGTGGAGTACAGCTCTATTCCTTTTTGTTTCTGGGTGTCTGCCTGGCAAAGATTGAAACACTGTTGTGAGGCACTTGTACCAGAAAAGGCTTTACAGCCTAAGAGATTGCCTTGCAACTCTGACTGCACAGAAGACTCCAGAGGTCTGTATATGTCGTGGTACGTTTAGATTGATTTTAGACCTCATACGTACATTGCAGAGCGCTTCTGCAGTTTAAGCTGCCGTTTTCCCCGGGAAACAGCCTCTATCCCTCTTATCCGCTTATAGTGATAGTGTTCAGTTTCTTGAATGTGAAGTACTCCACAGAGAAAGAAGCTGCAACACTGAGAGTTTACCAGTGAAGTGCACATCTTATGTGGAGTGCAACTGTATTCCTTTTTGTTTGTAGGTCTCTGCCTGGAAGAGATTGAAATAGTGTTGGGAGGCCTTTGCTCCATAGAAGGCTTAAGGCTAATAGAGTGCCTCGCAGCTCTGAGTGCGCAGAAGCCTCCAGAACTGTGTATACTTCGTGATAGGTTCAGTTTGACGTTAGAAAGCAAATGCACTTTGCAGTGGTCTTCAGTGGTTTAAAATGCAGTATTACCCGGGAAGCAGCTTCTTCTTATGCTTAGCCATTTAAAGCGAAAGAGGTCAATTTGATGAATGTGAATAACTCCGCAGGAAAGGGCCTGCAACTCTGTGAGTTTAGGAGTGAAGTCCACCTCTTATGTGGAGTACAACTGTAGTCCTTTTTGTTTGTAGGTCTCTGCCTGGCAGAGATTGAAACACTGTTGTGAGGCACTTTTAGCAGAGAAGCCCTTCAGTCCTAAGAGAGTGCCTAGCAGCTCTGAGTACACACAAGCCTGCAGAACTCTGTATACTTGGGGATAGGTTCAGTTTGACATTGGAACACAAACACACTTTGCAGTGGGCTTCTGCGGTTTAAAGTGCAATTTTCCCCAGGAAACAGCTTCTCTAGCCTCTTAGCTGTTTAAAGCGAAAGCGTTCAGTTTCATGAATATGAAGCACTCCACAGAGAAAGGTGCTACAACTCTGAGTTTACCAGTGAAGTCCTCATCTTATGTGGAGTACAACTGCATTCCTTTTTGTTTGTAGGTCTCTGCCGGGCAGAGACTGAAACACTGTTGTGAGACACTTGTAGCAGAGAAGCCCTTCAGACCTAAGAGAGTGCCTAGCAGCATTGAGTGCACACAAGCCTCCAGAACTCTGTGTACTTTGGGATAGGTTCAGTTTGACGTTAGAGCACAAATGCACTTTGTAGAGGGCTTCCGAAGTTTAAAGTGCAGTTTTCCCCAGGAGATAGCTTCTCTCGCCGCTTAGCCGTTGAAAGCGAAAGCGGTCAGTTTCATGAATGTGAAGTATTCCACAGAGAAAAGCGCTGCAACACTGTGCGTTTCACAGGGAAGTCCTCATCTTATGTGGAGTACAACTGTATTCCTTTTTGTTTCTAAGTCTCTACCTGGCAGAGATTGAAAAAGTGTTCTGAGGCCCCTTGTCCCAGAGTAGCCTTAAGGCCTAAGAGAGTGCCTAGCAGCTCAGTGCACACAAGCCTTCACGACTTTGTATACTTGGTGGTAGGTTCACTTTGATGTTAGAACTGCCGCGCACTTTGCAGTGGACTTCTGCTGTTTAAAGTGCAGTTTTCCACGTGAAACAGCTTCTTTCGCCCCTTATCCGTTTAAAGCGAAAGCGTTCAGTTTCATGAATGTGAAGTACTCCACAGAGAAAGGGGCTGCAACTCTGTGAATTTACCAGTGAAATGCATATCTTATGTGAAGTACAACTGTATTGCTTTTTTTTCTAGGTCTCTGCCTGGCAGCGATTGAAACTGTTGGGTGTCCCTTCTACCAGAGATGCCTTAAAGCCTAAGAGAGTGCCTAGCAGCTCAGAGTGAGCACTAGCTTCCAGAACTCTATATACATGGTGAGAGGTTTAAAGTGTAGTTTTCCCCGGTAAACAGCTTCTTTGGCCGCTTCGCTGTTTAATGCAAAAGCGATCTGTTTCATGAATGTGAAGTACTCCACAGAGAAAGGGGCTGCAACTCTGTGAATTTACCAGTGAAGTCCACATCTTATGGGAAGTACAACTGTATTCCTTTTTGTTTCTAGGTCTCTGCCTGGCAGAGATTGAAACACTGTTGTGAGGCACTTGTACCAGAAAAGATCTTATGGCCTAAGTAATTGCCTTGCAACTCTGACTGCACGCAAGCCTCCAGAAGTCTGTATATGTCGTGATACGTTTAGTTTGACTTTAGACCTCATACATACATTGCAGAGGGCTTCTGCAGTTTAAACTGCGGTTTTCCCCGGGAAACAGCCTCTATCCCACTTATCCGTTTAAAGTGATAGCGGTCAGTTTCATGAATGTGAAGTACGCCAGAGAGAAAGAAGCTGCAACTCTGAGAGTTTACCAGTGAAGTGCACATCTTATGTAGAGTTCAACTACATTCATTTTTGTTTGTAGGTCTCTGCGTGGGAGAGATTGAAACAGTATTGGGAGGCCTTTGCTCCAGAGAAGCCTTAAGGCGTAACAGAGTGCCTAGCAGCTCTGAGTGCACACAAGCCTCCAGAGCTCTGTATACTTTGTGATAGGTTCAGTTTGACGTTAGAAAGCAAATGCACTTTGCGGTGGCCTTCAGCAGTTTAAAATGCAGTTTTCCCCGGGAATCATCTTCTTTCGCCGCTTAGCCATTTAAAGCGAAAGTGGTCACTTTCATGAATGTAAAGTACCCCGCAGAGAACGGGGCTGCAACTCTATGTGTTCATGAGTGAAGTCCACCTCTTATGTGGAGTACGACTGTATTCCTTTTTGATTGTAGGTCTCTGCGTGGCAGAGATTGAAACACAGTTGTGAGGCACTTTTAGCACAGAAGCCCTTCAGTCCTAAGAGAGTGCCTAGCAGCTCTGAGTGCACACAAGCCTCCAGAACTCTGTGTACTTGCGGATAGATTAACTTTGACGTTAGAACACAAACACACTTTGCAGAGGGCTTCTGCGGTTTAAAGTGCAATTTTCCCCGGGAAACAGCTTCTCTAGCCGCTTAGCTGTTTAAAGCGAAAGCGGTCAGTTTCATGAATGTGAAGTACTCCACAGAGAAAGGTGCTGAAACTCTGTGAGTTTACCTGTGAAGTCCACATCTTATGTGGAGTTCAGCTGGATTCCTTTTTGTTTGTAGGTCTCTGCCTGGCAGAGAGTGAAACACTGTTGCGAGGCACTTTTAACAGAGAAGCCCTTCAGGCGTAAGAGAGTGCCTAGCAGCACTGAGTGCCCACAACCCTCCAGAACTCTGTATACTTAGGGATAGGTTCAGTTTGACGTTAGAACACAAACGCATTTTGCAGAGAGCTTGTGAAGTTTAAAGTGCAGTTTGCCCCGGGAAATAGCTTCTCTCGCCGCTTAGCCGTTTAAAGCGAAAGCGGTCAGTTTCATGAATGTGAAGTACTCCACAGAGAAAGGTGCTGCAACTCTGTGTGTTTACCAGTGAAGTCCACGTCTTATGTGGAGTACAGCTGTTTCCTTTTTGTTTGTAGGTCTCTGCCTGGCAGAGATTGAAACACTGTTGTGAGGCACTTGTAGCAGAGAAGCCCTTCAGGCCTAAGAGAGGGCCTAGCAGCACTGAGTGCACACAAGCCTCCAGAACTCTGTGTACTTGGGAATAGGTTCAGTTTGATAGTAGAACTCCCACGCACTTTGCAGTGGGCTTCTTGGTTTTAAAGTGCAGTTTTCCCCGGGAAACAGCTTCTTTGGCCGCTTAGCTGTTTAAAGCAAAAGCGGTCAGTTTTATGAATGTGAAGTACTCCACAAAGAAATGTGCTGCAACTCTGTGTTTTACCAGTGAAGTCCACGTCTTATGTGGAGTACAGCTGTATTCCTTTTTGTTTGTAGGTCTCTGCCTGTCAGAGATTGAAACACTGTTGTGAGGCACTTGTAGCAGAGAAGCCCTTCAGGCCTAAGAGAGTGCCTAGCAGCACTGAGTGCACACAAGCCTACAGAACTCTATGTACTTGGGGATTGGTTCAGTTTGACGTTAGAACACAAATGCACTTGGTAGAGGGCTTCTGAAGTTTAAAGTGCAGTTTTCCCCCGGAAATAGCTTCTCTCGCCGCTTAGCCGTTTAAAGCAGAAGCGGTCAGTTTCATGAATGTGAAGTACTCCACAGAGAAAGGTGCTGCAGCTCTGTGTGTTTACCAGTGAAGTCCACATCTTATGTGGAGACAACTGTATTCCTTTTTCTTTCTAAGTCTCTGCCTGGCAGAGATTGAAAAAGTGTTGTGAGGCCCTTGTCCAAGAGTAGCCTTAAGGCCTAGTAGAGCACCTAGCAGCTCAGTGCACACAAGCTTTCAGGACTCTCTATACATGGTGAGAGGTTCAGATTGACTTTAGAACCCAAACGCACTTTGCAGAGGGCTTCTGCGGATTAAAGTCCAGTTTTCCCGAGGAAACAGCTTCTTTCGCTACTTAGCCATTTAAAGCGGAATCGGTCAGTTTCACGAATGTGAAGTTCTTAAAGAGAAAAGGGCTGCAACACTGTGAGTTTACCAGTGAAGTCCTCATCTTATGTGGAGTACAACTGTATTCCTTTTTGTTTCTAAGTCTCTGCCTGGCAGAGATTGAAAAAGTGTTGTGAGGCCTTTGTCCCAGAGTAGCCTTAAGGCCTAAGAGAGTGCCTAGCAGCTAAGTGCACACAAGCCTTCAGTACTCTGTATACTTGGTGATAGGTTCAGTTTGATGGTAGAACTCCCACGCACTTTGCAGTGGGCTTCTTCAGTTTAAAGTGCAGTTTTCCCCGGGAAACAGATTCTTTGGCCGCTTATCTGTTTAAAGCAAAAGCGGTCAGTTTCATGAATGTGAAGTACTCCACAGAGAAAGGGGCTGCAACTCTGTGAATTTACCAGTGAAGTCCACATCTTATGGGAAGTACAACTGTATTCCTTTTTGTTTCTAGGTCTCTGCCTGGCAGAGATTGAAACACTGTTGTGAGGCACTTGTACCAGAAAAGACCTTATGACCTAAGAGATTGCCTTGCAACTCTAACTGCACACAAGCCTCCAGAAGTCTGTATATGTCGTGGTACATTTAGTTTGACTTTAGACCTCATACGTGCATTGCAGAGGGCTTCTGCAGTTTAAACTGCAGTTTTCCCCGGGAAACAGCCTCTATCCCACTTATCCGTTTAAAGTGATAGCGGTCAGTTTCATGAATGTGAAGTACTCCACAGAGAAAGAAGCTGCAACTCTGAGAGTTTACCAGTGAAGTGCACATCTAATGTGGAGTTCAACTGTATTCCTTTTTGTTTGTAGGTCTCTGCCTGTGAGAGATTGAAACAGTGTTTGGAGGCCTTTACTCCAGAGCAGCCTTAAGGCGTAACAGAGTGCCTCGCAGCTCTGAGTGCACACAAACCTCCAGAACTCTGTATACTTCGTGATAGGTTCAGTTTGACGTTAGAAAGCAAATGCACTTTGCAGTGGTCTTCGGTGGTTTAAAACGCAGTTTTCACCGGGAAACACCTTCTTTCACCGCTTAGCCATTTAAAGTGAAAGTGGTCAGTTTCATGAATGTGAAGTTCTCCACAGAGAAAGGTGCTGCAACTCTGTGAGATTACCACAGAAGTCCACATCTTATGTGGAGTACAACATTATTCCTTTTTGTTTGTTTGGTTCTGCCTGGCAAGATTGAAACACTGTTGTGATGCACTTGTACCAGAAAAGCCCTTAAGGCCTGAGCGAGTGCCTAACAGCTCTGAGTGCACACAAGCCTCCAGAACTCTGTATACTTGGACGTGCGTTCAGTTTGATCGTAGAACACAAGTGCACTTTGCAGACGGCTTCTGTGATTTAAACTGCAGTTTTCCCTGGGAAACAGCTTCTTTCCTCGCTTAGCTGTTTAAAACAAAATTGGTCACTTTCATGAATGTGAAGTACTCCATAGAGAAAGGTGCTACGACTCTGTGATTTTACCAGTGAAACCCACATCTTATGTGGAGTACAACTCTATTCCTTTTTGTTTGTAGGTCTCTGCCTGGCAGAGATTGAAACACTGTCATGAGTCTCTTGTAGCAGAAAATCCCTTACGCTCTATGAGAATGCCTAGCAGCTCTGAGTGCACACAAGCCTCCAGAATTCTGTATGCTTGGTGATAGGTTCAGTTTGATGTTAGAGCACATTCGCACTTTGCAGAGGGCTTCTGCCCTTTAAAATGCAGTTTTTCCCGGGGAAGAGCTTCTTTCACCGCTCAGCCATTTAAAGTGAAAACAGTGCATTTCGTGAATGTGAAATACTCCACAGAAAAAGGTGGTACCACTCTGTGAGTTTACCAGTGAAGTCCACATCTTATGTGGAGTAAAACTGTATTCCTTTTTGTTTGTACGTCTCTGTCTGGCAGAGATTGAAACTCTGTTGTTAGGTGCTTGTACGAGAAAAGCCCTTAAGGACTAAGAGAATGCCTAACAGCTCTGAGTGCACACTAGCCTCAAGAACTCTGTATACTTGATGATAGTTTACGTTTGAGGTCAGAACACAAATGTAATTGCAGAGTGCTTCTGTGGTGAAAACTGCAGTTTTGCCTTGGAATCAGATTTTTTAGCTGCTTAGCCCTTTGAAGTCAAAGTGGTTATTTTCCTGAATGTGAGGTACTCTACAGAGAAAGGTGCTGCAACTCTATGAGTTTAACAGTGAAGTCCACATCTTATATGGAGTACAACTGTTTTCACTTTCATTTGTAAGTTTCTGCCTGGCAGATATTGAAACACAGTTGTAAGGGGCTTATACCAGAAATGCTCTTAATGCCTAAGAGAGTGCGTAGCAGCTCTGAGTGCACACCGGCCTTCAGAATCCAGTATAGTTTGGGATAGGCTCAGTTTCAGTTTAGAACACTAACGCACTTTGCAGAGTGCTTCTGTGGTTTAAAATGCATTTCTCCCTGGTAAATAGCTTCATTTGCCGCTTAGCCCTTTGAAACCAAATCGGTTGCTTTCCTTAATGTGAAGTACTCCACAGAGAAATTTGCAGCAACTCTGTGAATTTACCAGTGAAGTCCACATCTAATATGGAGTAAAAGTGTATTCCTTCTTGTTTGTAGGTCTCTGCCTGGCAGAGATTGAAACACTTGTGAGGCGCTTGTATGAGAAAAGCCCTTAAGGGCTAAGAGAGTGCTTAGCAGCTCTGAGTGCTTACAAGTCTTCAGAATCCAGTATACTTGGGGATGGACTCAGTATGACTTTAAGCACAAATGAATGTTACAGAGTGCTTCTGTGGTTTAACCTCCAGCTTTCCCTTTGAAACAGATTCTTTCGCCGCTTAGCCCTTTGAAACCATAGCGGTTATTTTCCTGAATGTGAAGTACTCCGCAGAGAATGGTGCTGCAACTCTGTGAGTTTACCAGCTTAGTCCACATTCTATATGGAGTACAACTGTATTCCTTTTTGTTTGTAGGTCTCTGCCTGGCAGTGTTTAAAACACTGTTGTGAGGTGCTTGTACCAGAAATTCCCTTAAGGCCTAAGAGACTGCTTAGCATCTCTGAGTGCACAGAGGATTCCAGAGCTCTGTATACTTAGTGATAGTTTCAGTTTGAGCTTAGAACACAAATGTACTTTGCAGAGTGCTTGTGTGGTTTAAGATGCCGTTTTAAACAGGAAACAGCTTCTTTCACCACTCATACTTTTGAAACCAACGCAGTTAGTTTCATGAATGCGAAGTACTCCACAGAGAAAGGTGCTGCAACTCTGTGAGTTTACCCGTGAATTCCACATCTTATATGGTGTATAACTGCATTCCTATTTCTTTGTAAGTCTCTGCCTGGCAGAGATTGCAATACTGTTGCTACCTCCCTGTACCAGGAAAGACCTTCAGGCCTAAGAGAGTGTCTACCAGCTCTGCATGCACATAAGCTTCCAAAATTGTGTATTCTGGTTTGTAGGTTCAGTTAGAGGTTAGAACACAAACGCACTTTGCAGAGTGCTTCTGCAGTTTAAACCCCAGTTTTATTCAGGAGGCAACTTATTTCCTCACGTTGACTTTGAAACCAAAGACGTCAGTTTCCTGAATGTGAAGTAGTCCACGGAGAAATGTGCTGCAACTATGAGAGTTTAGCAGTGCAGTCCACATCTTATATGGAATACCACTGTATTCCTTTTTGTTTGTACGTCTCTGTCTGGCAGAGATTGAAACACTGTTGTTAGGCACTTGTACCAGAAAAGACCTTAAGGCCAAAGAGAATGCCTAGCAGCTCTGAGTACACACAAGCCTCCAGAATCCTGTATACTTGGTGATAGGTTCCATTTCAGGATAGACACCAATGCACTTTGCAGAGTGCCTCTGTGGTTTGATCAGAAGTTTTCCCCTGGAAGCACCTTGTTTCCCTGCTTAGTCCTTTGAACCCAAAGTGATTATGTTCCTGAATGTGAAGTACTCCATAGAGAAAAGTGCTCAAAATGTGTGAGTTTATAATTGAAGTCCACATCTTACATGGTGTACCACTGTATCCCTTTTTGTTTGCATGTCTCTGCCTGGCATAGATTGAAACACTGTTGTGAGATGCTTGCACAAGAAAGGCTTTAAGGCCTAACAGAGGGCCTAGCAGCCCTGATTGAGCACGAGGTTCCAGAACTCTCTATACTTGGTGATAAGTTCAGTTTGAGGTTAGAACACAAACGCACTTTGTAGAATGTTTCTGTGGTTTAAAATGCAGTTTTCCACAGGAAACAACTTCTTTCCCAACTTAGACCTTTGGAAACCACGCGGTTAGTTTCATGAATGTGAAGTACACCACAGAAAGAGGTGCTGCAACAATGTGAGTTTACCACTGAAGTTCACATCTCATATGGATTACAACTGCATTCCTTTTTATTTTTAGGTCTTTGCCTGGCAGAGATTGAAACGCTTTTGTGAGTCGCTTTTACAAGAAAAGCACTTAAGGCCTACTAGAGTGCCTTGCAGCTCTGAGTGCACAGAAGCCTCCCAAGTCCTGTATACTTGGTGATAGGTTCAGTTTGAGGTTAGAACACAAATGCACTTTGCAGAGTGCTTCTGCCATTTAAACTGCAGTTTTCCCCAGGAAACAGCTTTTTCACCACTTAGCCCTTTGTTACCAAAGCAGTTAGTTTCCTGAATGTGAAGTACTCCACAGAGAAAAGTGCTGCAACGATGTGAGTTTACCAATGAATTCCACATCTGACATGGAGTAAGCAGTGAAAGTAGCTGCTACCTGGGCAAAACTGTGGATAAAGCTGCAGATCCACTCTAAAAACTGAGGTTGCTTTCTCACATCAAACTGAACCTAACACTAAGTACACAAGTGTTCTGCAGGCTTGTGTGCATTCAGCGCTGCTAAGCACTCACTTAGGCCTTAAGAGCTTTTCTGGCACAAGCGACTCACAGCAGTGTTTCAATCTCTGCCAGGCAGAGACCTACAAACAAAAAAGAAAACTAAGCAGTTAATTTTCTCAATGTAAATTTCTCCACAGTGCAAGGTACTGCACCTTTTTCAGTTTCCCAGTGAATTCCACTTCTCATCCAGAGTGCAACTGTGTTTCTTTTCCTTGTAGTTCTCTGCATGGCAGAGATGGAAGCACTGTGGTAGTGGCTTGCATCCAGAAAAGCCCTTAGTCCTAATAGAGTGCTTTGCTGCTCAGAGTCCCCACAAGCCTCCAGATTTCTGTAAACTTGGTGATAGGTTCACGTTGAAGTTAGAAATCCACCGCACTTTTCAAGGTGCTTTTGTGGTTAAAACTGCAGTTTTCCCCTTGAAGCAGCTATTTTCAACCCTTAACCTTTGAAACCAAAGTGGTTAGTTTCCTGAATATGAAATACTCCACCTAGCAAGGGGCTACAACTCTCTTAGTTAACCAGTCAAGTCCAGTTCTCATTCTGAGTTGAACTGTACTCCATGTTGTTTGTAGGTCTCTGCATGGCAGATATTGAAGCACGTGAGAGGCTTGAAGCCAGAAAAGACCTTAGCGTTAAGAGAGTGCTTAGCATTTCTGACTCCACCCAAGCACCAGGACATATGTAAACTTGAGCATAAGTTCAAGTTGACATTGGAAAGCAAACACACTTTTCAGAGTGCTTCTGCATTTTAAACTGCAGTTTTCCCTGGGAAAGAGCTTCTTTGGCCACTTAGCCCTTTGAAACCAAAATGGTTAGTTTCCTGAATGTGAAGTACTCCACAGAACAAGGTGCTACTATTCTGTAACTTTACCCATGAAGTCCACTTCTCATTCGGAGCTTAACTACTCCATCTCTTTTGTAGGTCTCTGCCTGGCAGAGACTGGAGCACTATTTTGAGAGCCTTGTAGCCAGAAAAGCCCTTAGGCCTAAGAGACTGCTTAGCTGCTCTGAGTCCTCACAAGCCTCCAGAACTGTGTAACCTTGGTGATAGGTTCAGTTTGAGGTTAGAAAACACACTTTTCAGAGTGATTCTGTGGTTTAAAGCACAGTTTTCCCTGGGAAGCAGCTTCTTCACCGCTTAGCCCTTTGAAACCAAAGTGGTTAGTTTCCTGAATATGAAGTACTCCACAGAGCAATGGACTGCAACTCTGTTAGTTAACCAGTGAAGTCTACTTTTCATTTGGAGTGGAACTCTACTCCTTCTTGTTTGTAGGTCTCTGCCTTGCAGAGATTGAAAAAATGTTGTGAGAGGCTTGTATCCAGAAAAGCCCTTAGGCCTAGGAGAGTGCTTATCTGCTCTGGGTCCCCACGAGTCTCCAGAATGCTGTAAACTTGGTGATAGGTTCAGTTTGAGGTTAGAAAGCAAAAGCACTTTTCAGAGTGCTTCTGCAGTTTAAACCGCAGTTTTCCGTGGGAAGCAGCTACTTTCTCCACTTTGCCATTGAAAACAAAGCAGTTAGTTTCTTAAATATGAAGTACTCCACAGAGCAAGATGCTGCAACTCTATGAGTTTGCCCATGAAGTCCACTTCTCATACGGAGGTGAACTCTATTCCTTTTTGTTTGTAGATCTCTGCCAGGCAGACATTGAAGCACTGAGGTGAGAGGTTTGTAGCTAGAAAAGCCCTTAAAGTCTAAGGGAGTGCTTAGCTGGTCTGAGTCCCCACAAGCCTTGAGAGCTCTACAAACTTGGTGATAGATTCAGTTTGAGTTTAGAAAGCAAATGCAATTTTCAGCGTGCTTCTGCTGTTTAAACCGCTATTTTCCCAGGAAAGGAGCTACTTTCAGTGCTTAGAACATTGGAACAAAGTGGTTAGTTTGCTGAATGCAAAGTACTTCGCAGAGCAAGGGGCTGCAACTCTGTCAGTTTCCCGATGAAGTCCACTTCTCATATGGAGAAAAACCATATTCCTTCTTCTTTTTAGGTCTCTGCTTAGCAGAGATGGAAGCACTGTGATGAGAGGCTTGTAGCCAGAATAGCCCTTAGGCCTAAGAGAGTGCTTAGCTCCTCTGAGTTCCCACAAGCCTTCAGAGCTCTATAAACTTGGTGATACATTCAGCTTGAGATTAGAAACAAATGTGCATTTCAGAGTGCTTCTGCAGTTTAAACCGCAGTTTTCCCTGGGAAGCAGCTACTTTCACTGCTTAGCACTTTGAAGCCTAAGCGGCGAGTTTGCTGAATGTAAAGTACTCCACAGAGCAAGGGGCTGCAACTGTGTCAGTTTCCCAGTGAAGTCCACTTCTCATATGGAGCACAACTGTACTCCTTCTTGTTTGTAGTTCTCTGCCTGGGAGAGATTAAAGCTCTTTTCTGAGAGGCTCCTAGGAAGCTTTGCCCTTTGGCCTAAGAGAGTGCTTATGAGCTCTGGTGCCACACAGGTGTCTGGAACTTTGTAAACGTGCTGAGAAGTTCAAGTGGAGGTTAGAAAGCAAACCCACTTTTCAGAGTGCTTGTGTGGTTTGAACCGCAGTTTTGCCTAGGAAACAGGTATTATCACCAGTTAGTGAAATGAAACCAAAGTGGTTAGTTTCCTGAATGTGAAGTACTCCCCAGAGCAAGGTACTGCAACACTGTCAATTTACCAGTGAAGTCCTCTTCTAATAATGAGTGGAAGTGTATTCCTGCTTGGTTGAAGTTCTCTGCCTGGGAGAGCTTGAAGCTCTTTTCTGAGAGGACCCTAGGAAACTTTACTCTTAGGCCTAAGAGAGTTCTTAGCAGCTCTGCCTATGCACAAGCCTCTGGAACTCTGTAAACTTGGAGATAAGTTCAAGTGGAGGTTAGAAAGCATACGCATTTTTCAGATCACTTCTGTTGTTTAAACCGCAGTTTTGCACAGGAGGCAGGTACTATCACTGGTTAGGAAATGGAAACCAAATCATTTAGTTTCCTGAATGTGAAGTACTCCACAGAGCAAGGGGCTGCAACTCTGTCAGTATACCAGGGAAGTACTTTTCTAATACTGAATGGAACTGTATTCCTTCTTGCTTGTAGTTCTCTGTGGGGGAGATATTGAAGCTCTTTTCTTAGAGGCACCTAGGTAGTTTTGCCCTTAGGCCTAAGAGATTGCTTACCAGCTCTGGTGCCACACAAGTGTGTGGAACTTTGTAAACATGCTGAGAAGTTCAAGTGGAGATAAGAAAGCAAACGCACTTTTCAGAGTGCTTGTGCAGTTTGAACCGCATTTTTGCCCAGGAAGCAGGTTACATCACTGATAAGCAATCTGAAACCAAAGCGGTTAGTTTCCTGAATGTGCAGTACTCCCCAGAGGAAGGGGATGCACCTCTGTCAGTTTACCTCTGAAGTTCTCTTCTACTACTGAGTAGAACTGTGTTCCTTCTTGGTTGTATTTATCTGTGGGGGAGAGATTGAAGCTCTTTTCTGAGAGGCTCCTAGGAAGCTTTGCCCTAAGGACTAAGAGAGTGATTACCAGCTCTGCCTCAGCACAAATGTGTGGAACTCTGTAAACTTGGTGATAAGTTCAAGTGGACCTTAGAAACAAACGCACTTCTCAGAGTGCTTCTGCAGTTTAAAGGGCAGTTTTGCATGGGAAGCAGGTACTATCTCCATTTACCAAATGAAACCAAAGCACATAGTTTCCTGAATGTAAGTACTCCCCAGAGCAAGGGGCTGCAATTCTGTCAGTTTACCAGTGCAGTCTTCTTCTAATACTGAGTGGAACTGTACTCGATCTTGGTTGTAGTACTCTGCCTGGGAGAGATTGAAGCTGTTTTCTGAAAGGATCCTAGGAAGGTTTGCCCTTAGGGCTAAGAGAGTGCTTAGCAGCTCTGCCTATGCACAAGCCTCTGGAACTCTGTAAACTTGGTGATAAGTTCAGGTGGAGGTTAGAAAGCTAAAGCATTTTTCAGAACGCTTCTGTGGTTTAAACCGCAGTTTTGCCCAGGAAGCAGGTAGTATTGCCAGTTAGCAAATTGAAATCAAATCAGTTAGTTTCCTGAATTGTGAAGTACTCCCCAGAGCAACTCTTTTAGTATACCAAGGAAGTCCTTTTCTAATACTGAATGGAACTGTATTCCTTCTTGTTTGTAGTTATCTGCCTGGGAGAGATTGAAGCTCTTTTCTGAGAGGCTCCTAGGAAGCTTTGCCCTTAGGCCCAAGAGAGTGTTTACCAGCTCTGCCTCCACACAAGCATCTGGAACTCTGTAAATGTAGTGATACGTTCAAGTGGAGGTTAGAAAGCAAACACACTTTTCAAAGTTCTTGTGTGGTTTGAACCACAGATTTGCCCAGGAAGAAAGTAATATCACCGGTTAGCAAATTGGAACTGAAGTGGTTGGTTTCCTGAATGTGCTGTACTCCCCAGAGGAAGGGGATGCACCTCTGTGAGTTTACCTCTGAAGTCCTCTTCTACTACTGCATGGATCTGCATTCCTTCTTGTTTGCAGTTCTCTGTGCTGGAGAGCTTGAAGCTCTTTTCTGAGAGGACCCTAGGAAACTTTGCCCTTAGGCCTAAGAGAGTTCTTAGCAGCTCTGCCTATGCACAAGCATCTGGAACTCTGTATACTTGGTGATAAGTTCAAGTGGAGGTTAGATAGCAAATGCATTTTTCAGAATGCTTGTGTGGTTTAAACTTGTTTTGCCCAGGAAGCAGGTACTATCGCCGGTTAGCAAATTGAAACCAAATCAGTTAGTTTCCTGAATGTGAAGTACTCCCTAGATCAAGGGACTGCAACTCTGTCAGTATACCAGGGAAGTCCTTTTCTAATACTGAATGGAACTGTATTCCTTCTTGCTTGTAGTTCTCTGCCTAGGAGAGATTGAAAGTCTTTTCTGAGACATTCCTAGGAAGCTTTGTGCTTAGGCCTGAGAGAGTGCTTACCAGCTCTGTCTCCACACAAGAGTCTGGAACTCTGTAAACGTGGTTATAAGTTCAAGTGGAGGTTACAAAGCAAACACACTTTTCAGAGTGCTTCTGCATTTTCAACTGTAGTTTTGCCTGTGAAGCAGGTACTATCACCAGTTAGCAAATGGAAACCAAAGCCGTTAGTTTCCTGAATGTGTAGTACTCCCCAAAGGTAGCGGATGCAACTCTGTCAGGTTACCCCTGAAGTCCTCTTCTAATACTGAGTGGCAATGTATTCCTCCTTGGTTGTAGTTCTCTACCTGGGAGAGATTGAAGCTCTTTTTTGAGAGACTCCTAGGAAGCTTTACCCTTAGGCTTAAGATAGTGCTTAGCAGCTCTGCCTCCACACAAGCTTCTGGAACTCTGTAAATGTGGTGATAAGTTCAAGTGGAGGTTACAAAGCAAACGCACTTCTCTGAGTGCTCATGTGGTTTAAACTGCAGTTTTTCCCAGGAAGCAGGTACTATGGCCATTTAGCAAATTGAAACCAAATCGCTTAGTTTCCTGAATGTGAAGTACTCCCCAGAGCAAAGGGCTGCAACTCTGTCAGTTTACCAATGAATACCACTTCTCCTAGGGCGTGGAACTGTATTCTTTCTTAATTCTAGGTCTTTGCCTGACAGAGATTGAAGTGCTTCTGTGAGAGGCTTTGAGCCCGAAAAGCCCTTAGGGTTAAGAGAGTGCTTATCTGCTCTGACTCCCCACAAGTGTGTGGCACTCTGTACATTTGGTAATAAGTTCACATTGATGTTAGAAAGCAAACACAATATTCAGTGTGATTCTTTGTTTTAAACTGCAGTGACTTTGTTTTAAACTGCAGGAAGCAGTTTTTTTTTTTTTTTTTTTTTTTTTTTTTTAATCGGGGAAAGGTTTTTTTTTTTTTTTTTTTTTTTGCCAGTTACCCTATTGTAACCAAAGTGATTTATTTGCTGAAATTGAAGTACTCAACAGAGAAAGGTGATGCAAGCTGTCACTTTTCCAGTGAGGTCCACTTCTCCCAGGAAGTGGAACTGTATCCTTTCTTACTTGTAGATCTCTGCCAGGCTAGATTGAAGCACTTTTCTGAGAGGCTTTCAACTAGCTTTTCCCTTAATCCTAAGAGACTTCTTAGCAGGTCTGACTCCCCACCAGCACCTGGAACTCTGTAAAACTGGTGATAATTTCAAGTTGATGTTAGAAAGCCAATACACTATTCAGAGTGCTTCTTTGGTTTAATCTGCACTATTCATGGGAAGCAGATTCTTTTGGCAGTTGTCATATTGAAAGCAAAGCCATTTGCATGCTGAAGGTGAAGTACTCCACAGAGCAATTTGCTGCAACTCTGTCAGTTTGCTAGAGAAGTCCACTTCTCGTAGGGAGTGGAATTGTATTCCTTCTTTTTTTTTTATTGAGTTTATTGTTACAATCTAGGTATACAATACAATTACATTCATCATTGAGATTCTGTACCTTTACATAATAGGTCTTGATTCTCATATTTTCTCCTTGTCCCTGCCCTCCCTTCAACCCCTCCTCCCCTCCCCATTTACAAACACTTTGTTTCCAGTTTTTCAGTTTCTCATATTTTTTCCTCTCCCTTATTACCTTTCCCCCACCCTTCCCACTTTCCCTACACCTTTTGCCCTTTACTTCCTATTTTACATTATTAATTATCTCATTAGGATCCTGTGTACTATTATAGTTTTTCATACCAAAGAATCTATTTGGTATTTCAGTTAGAGAAATCTCTGTATGAACATTAAAAATAGGGAATCCTAAAATAAAACTAAAAAGGAAAGTAAAAGAGAAAAGGCAATGATGTAACATTAAAATAATCCTTTATTCTGGAGATGAAAATGGTCCCCGAACATATTTAAATTGCTTCTTGCTCTTAGAGTCTTATCTTATTCTTTTTTTCATCATTTAGAGAATACTTTATTAGTTTCTGTAATCAAACCCATGTAGATATGACCTTACATGTTCAGTACGATGTGTTACCCCTGTACACATGGAAAAAAAATAAATTAACATTTCTAGACCAATATGGCTCTCCATTTCTGTGTAATGCCAACTCAACACAGTAAATTGGGATGACTTTTTCCAAAGTTGGAAGCGCCATTAAAGTTTCCCAAAATTCAATTTTTATATATATGTATATATGTATATATATACATATATATATTTATATTTATATAAAAAGACTAATAATAGTATGTTATACATTGATGGCAGCAACAGCTTTTCCAGGTTCTACAGTCATCTGAACAAAATTATAGACATTCAGCACATTCCATTAAAAACAAAACAACAACAACAAAAACCCAAAAGAATAATATCCAGAAAACAGCAAAATTCTGTTGCTGTTGTGGTACCTGGGACATTTTTTTTTAATTAGCATCTTAGTCATCATCTGGAAAGAGAACATTCTAGAGTAATATCATTAAATGTAGCTCTGATGAAGCACGGTCCCTACCATGTATCATAAAGCAAGTACAAGTTATTTTACATTCATAGAGGTATGATACAGTACCATCCTACATCAATAATACTAGAATCAGTTTGGTTTGGAATTTACTTTGTCTGAAAATAAAATTGCTACCCCTGTTTTTTTCTGGGCTTCTGTCACATGGAGAATTATTTTCTATCTTTTCACTTTCAGTCTATGGGCTTATTTTTGTGCTAGGTATGTTTCTTGTATACAACATATTGTTGGATTTTGCTTCTTATTCCATTTTGCCAGTCTATTTCTCTTCATTAGTGAGTTGGGGCCATTGAAATTGCTGGTTTTAACTGATATGTACTGACTTATTATTGACATGTTATTGGCCTTTTGTTGACTCTTTTTACTTTTTCACCTTCTCCTTTTAATTTCTTGCCTTGCCTATTTCATTTGCTCTGTTGGGCCTCATTGAGTTGTTGCCTTCATTGTCTTTTTCTAGGATCTTGTTTAGAATTGCTTGTAGTGCTGGTTTGGTATTCCTGTAGTTTCTCAGGTGTTTTTTGTTCTGGAAGTGTCTTATTTCCCCATCCATTTTGAAAGAGAGCTTTGCTGGATACATCAGTCTAGGTTGGAGGTTGTTCTCTTTTAGTACTTGAAATATCTCATTCCAGGCTCTCCTTGCCCCAAGGGTTTGTGTTGAAAAGTCTGCTGTGATTCTGATAGGCTTTCCTTTGTATGTGATTTGTTCCTTTTCTCTTACTGCTTGTAGTATTTTGTTCTTCTGTTGGGTTTCTGGGATCTTGATTATTATATGTCTAGGTGTAGATTTTTTTTTTGGATTGTAGCTAGTTGGGGTCCTATATGCCTCAGTTATCTGAATGTCAAATTCTTCCCCTCTGTTTGGGAAGTTTTCTGTCATTAATTATGAGAACAACTTTTTTAAGTCATTTGTATTTTCTCCTGCTACTTCATTCCTATCAGTCTTATGTTATTCTCTTTGCATCATCTAGGAGTTGTTGGATTGATTTCTCATGATCTCTTATTGTTTTTAAGAGACCTCTCTTTTCATGGTCACTGACTGCCATCTTACCTTCTATGTCTGAGAGTCTATCTTTGCATTCTTTTATTCTGTTGCATGCACTTTCAATAGAGTGTTTAATCTCCTGGATAGCTGTTTGAATATGTTTTATGGATTCCATTTCTTTCCTATGTTGGGCGTTTATTTTTTCCATTTCTTTCTTCTGCTGGGCCTTCATGGCTTCTATCATGGTCCTGAGCTCATGTATTTTTTTGTCAGTTTCTGCTCTAGAGTCTTGAATCAAGACTTCCATTTTGCTCACTATCTCTATGGTTATCTGGGAAACTATTTATGTTTTGAATTTTTCCAGAGCCTGATTGATCTATTTTGTTACTTCCTGTGCTTTGAGTTCAGGGTGTCCTGGTGATTCACTGTCAGCCTTTTCATCCTCATTTGCCCTACTGTTTGCCATTGGTAAACTGGAAGTCTGTCCTTGTGTCTTGCTTAAGTGTTTTCTCATTTTTATTTTTGTTGTCGGACTGTCCTTGACTTAATCTCTGGATTATCACCCAAATCTTCCTGATATAGTTGCGCCCTAGCTTCTGTGTCTCTAATGACCCACAGACATTCTCATCTTCATAACATCAGAGAAAACAGCTCATCAAATCGACCACAATGCTTTACCCCAACTGATACAATCAGCAACACATTAAGATCAAGCACAACTTTGACACTGACCACCAGTGGTAGTCACTAGTGTATCACCCTTAAATCATTTGAATTAAATTGAAATCATGAAGCAGTCCAGAACATGTCTGCAGTGACCAAAATTTCAATATAGTGTATTTACCATTTAATGGCTCAGACAGAGTGAGGATGCAAGACCCCTGATCTCAGTTAGCTGATGGCTGAACCCCATGATGCTGACTGACCTCGGGCTGCAAGGCCCAGGTTGAGTTCCCCAACCTTCTGAATGGTTGAACTCTGCAATGTTCTATTACAGGTTTCCCACGCCCTTTCTTTAAAGACGTTCAAAGTTGGGAACTCAGAGAAATACCCTTGATGACCACCTCTGCCTCTTCAGAGTGGCTCCAAAGACTGGCACAGTCAGGAGGTCTGAAAGTGCAGGGGGTGGGGGGCGGTTATAGGGGTTCAAGGTGCCCATGTGGCTACCTTCCTGGCACTTGAGCAATGGCATCTGGGTTGGGAGCAGGTGTGGCTCTCCTTCCCGGGGCAGATCAGGGCCCAGACTACCTTCCTGGTGCTTGAGCAATGGTGGCTGGATCAGGAGCCTGTATTCCTTCTTGATTGTAGGTCTCTGCCTGGCAGAGATTGAAGCACTTTTGTGAGAGGCTTCCAGCGAGACCAGCTCTTAGGCCTAAGAGAGTGCTTAGCAGCTCTGACTCCCCACAAGTGCCTGGATTTCTGTAAATTTGGTGATAAGTTCAAATGGAGATTAGAAAGCAAACACACTTTTCAGAGTGCTTCTATGGTTTAAGCTTCAGTTTTTCCAGGAAGCAGTGTCTTTAGCTGGTTACCACTTTGAAACCAAAGCAGTTTGTTTCCTGAGTGCGAAGTACTCCATAGAGAAAGTGGCTACAATTCTGTCAGTTTACCAGTGAAGTCCACTTTTCCTAGGGAGTGGAACTGTATTCATTCATGTTTGTAGGTCTCTGCCTGGCAAAGATTGAAGCACTTTTCTGAGAAGCTTTTAGTTAGCTTTGTCCTTAGGCCTAAGAGAGTGCTTAGCAGCTCTGACTCCCCACAAGTGCCTGGACCTCTGTAAACTTGGTGATAAGTTCAAATTGAGGGTAGAAAGCAAATACACTTTTCAGAGTGCTTCTGCAGTTTAAACCGCAGTTTTCCTGGTGAGAAGTGTCTTTCCATCCTGGTTACCCCAATGAAAGCAAATCTGTTTGTTTCCTTAGCATGAAGCACTTTACAAAGCAAGGGGCTGCAACTCTGTCAGTTTACCAGTGACATCCAGTTCTCCTAGGGAGTGGAACTCTATTCCTTCTTTTTTGTAGGTTTCTGCCTTCAGAGATTGAAACAGTTTTCTGAGAGGCTTCTAGCAAGCTTTGCCCAAGAGTGCTTAGCAGCTTGGACTCCCCACAAGTGCCTGGACCTCTGTAAACTTTGTGATAAGTTCCAGTTGAGGTTACAAAGCAAACACACTTTTCAGAGTGCTTCTTTGGTTTAAACCGCAGTGTTCCTGGGAAGCAGTTTCTTTCGCCATTTACCCTATTGAAACCAAAGCCATTTGTTTCCTCAACGTGAAGTACTCCCCAGAGCAAGGGGCTCCAACTCTGTCAGTTTACCAGTGATGTTCACTTTTTGTTGCTTCAGAAGAGGATGTGTAAAACTGTGGCTTGTGTCTTTCACAGTCCCTAATATAGATATAATACATTGAAATTTTACCAGGTCCATTGTATGTTATTTATAGAAAATCATAAATTAATTTAATCTATTCCCCATTAATCTAACAGGATTAATATGTGCAATAGTAAACCACAATAGGGCCAGGGATTTGGCTCAGTCATTCCATCCCCTGCTTGAAAAATCTGGAAGAAGTTAATATTTTGTTGGCTTTAAATTTTTTTTTTTTTAGTTTTAGGTTTGTTTGCTTTCTTTCTAATAAGATTTTGATTTATCTTATCCAAAGACTGTCAGGGTTATACTAGTCCAGAAATCCCCTCTTCAACACTATTGGTGGAACAACCCACTAAAGAATAATTGTCCAAGGCTCATGATGAAGTCAAGGAATCAAGGGCATCTGCAGGTTTAGGTATCTCTTAACTTATTTTCTCTCCTGTGAACTGACATGGAAGAAGGCATGGATGTGTGAGATATTCTTAAATATCTTCAGATATTTATATGAGAATTAAATGCATGTTGTTTCTTTTTATTAGGTGCATAGAGTGCTTCAGTTACCAGATTGGTAAAGGGACTGTTACTAAAGCCTCAAGATACATCTATTTTCCCATATATGACATGAATTCCTTCTTTATGGCTGAATTAACTCCACTTTATATAAATATATATGTCCACATCCTTTAACCATTTATCTAAAGCTTGGTTATTTAGGTACATTTTAAATATTTCTTAACATTAGACAATCAATTTGATTCATAAGTTAATTCCAACTCTCTTTTTTATAAGTAATCTTTCCTCCTTATTGTTTGCCTTACCACTTTGGTATCTTGACACAGACATTATTTTTAATACTTTCTCTTATGATGCATGTGCCCTTCTTTCCCTGCCCTGTGAAGCTGGAACTAATACCATGTCAGGGGCTACATAATTTGATTTTTCTTATCATAGCCCAAACCTTTTGCTTGGACCAGAGTGAGTATGTATGCTTATTGTTTATCTGATTCTTCCTGAAGTCATGACTGAATGTACTACTTGAGAAATGTGATATGCTTATGCTTAAGGGAATAAAGACTGTGAAGAAATTAGAAACCATATTAAATATAAATGTATATTTTAAACTATATTAAAGATTAAATCATCTAATTCTATTTCTTGTGTTTATTTGTAATGATAGTTTGTTAGGTTTTCACTTTTCTTTTCTGAAGTTTCAGTAAAAGAATAAAAATTGTGTGTGACCCACAGAAGACAGCTGTTTCATAAATTACAGAAAATTTGTAAAATGCACCTTATATCCAAATTTCAAATTGAAAAGCAGATCCTAATAATGGTAATCCTTAAGGAGTAAAAAAAAGCATTGTTCCTATTTAAATGAAGACTTAATAGAATCTCAGCAAAGAAAGCCTCAGAATGTAGTAAATTTCCAAATGAGAAATACAAATAAAATATAAA
>NW_022900915.1:28259847-28273625 GCF_012274545.1 Fukomys damarensis | reverse complement strand
AAATTTAACTACAAATAAAATATATGAGTTCTTCCATGTGTGCATATTTACTGATAAAAATATTTACCAAAGGGAAGGACATTTTAATAATTACTTCTATGATCAATAGAATATTACCTGAAGTATTTAAATAGAACTTTTGAAGGCCCTGGTTCACATTAAGTTATGGCTCACTTCGCAAAAAGTCTCTCAAATATAAGCTCCATTATTTTAGAAAAACAGTGGCCTGCATTCAGCTGTTTCTGTTTAGAATTTGGCATTTTGTGTACATCCAGGCAGGTACATATAGACTGAAGTTCTTTTGGGTCACATTAAGCTCCTTCCAATGTGTCCTATTTAAGGTCTACCAGAGCATTTTACAAATAATAAAATCAATGTAACAGGAAGCTAAGAAAACTGGGTTCATTACAAAGAGCATGTCCTTATGACACTCTCTCCTGATCAATGCCACACATTAAAAAAATTTGTACTATACTTTTTTGTTGGGGAAAGAAAGCATGTGTAGAACCATTTTCAATATGTTCTTGAAGAGAGTGAGAGGGAAAAGATTGCAAAAAGGAAAACAAAAGTTAAAAATAAGAATGTGAGTGCAGAAAAATTGAAAATAAAGAATTTGTACTTAGCTTCCCCCTAGAAGCTCACAGCAGGGATTATATGTGTTGATATCAGGCAAGGAAAATCAAAGAGCAGTATCTATGTGAAGGAAGGTTGGAGTTAAAACAATTTTCTATGCAGAGTGAAGTTACTGTACTGCTTTCCTCAAGTCACTGCATTATGAAACCAGATACATGATACTATAGAATTTGTTGATTTGTCTTCGCTTTTCAAAACACATATGCCTTCTTATATCAGGTGATTTAACAGTAATAGAAACATGTCTTGCAATTAACTATTTTCTTCAAGCTAAGTTTTTTATATTTTACACATAGTTGCTTATATCATCTTTGCAGATACAACTATGATGTTATTCAAACCAAATTTATGTAAAATCACCAATGCTGTGTTTCTTTGAAATAGAACCCACTGTTCATATATGAAGGAAATAATTTTGAAAAATGACAAATTCACAACAATAAATATCAATAATGCTTAACCCCATGCAAGTGAATTAAAATATGGGACATAAACTTTATGCAGCTATCAATGCTGTGATAGAATGAACTTAGGTTAATAATGAAATGCACAAGATCATTTATAAAATACAATAATAGCATTTGCCTCACCTATGCCCTGTGAACAATAGATCAATAGAAATTTAAGACAGTATAAATAGACATTTAAACTGATACTGGACACCTAAAATATTGCTATAGTATCTTTTGTCAAATTTTATTTTCTGATTGACACATAATAATTAATGTTATAGTGTGACTCAACCACCAAAAGTGATGATACTTTTATATTTACTGGGGGAAAGAGAGTAATCTTTTGTAGTCATTTCTTTTTTAATTTCTACTTAGATTCACATAGGAAATAGAGAAAAAACAAACACATATTTCAGGCTTGTCACTAAACAGATTTATGAAAACATTAAACTATAGAATTAGAGTGAGTGTAGCATCTAAAGAATCATTTGTTTCAAAACAAATCTTTACAACTGTAGAACTGAAGATTCTTACAGTGATAGAAACTATTACAGGAGAATGATAATGTGTGAAAACAACTGGTAAATTAGCTAAAATGAAATTAAAAATCTAAATCAGTAAATCTGAAAATTTATCATGAAGTCCTTGATATATACTTTTGACCAAATAACCTATAATATGAATATTTAGGTCAAACGTAATTTTAAGGGTAATCACATCTAATTACACTGAAATAGGTTAAAAATTAGACCTACATGCACTAATGGACTAAATATTAGAAGGCTTTTTAAATGACATGACTCTTGGGTTACTCAGCCTCATGTGCATAACTAGACACCAACACTGCAAAATAGCTATATACAATAAAATTAAAAGGTTTATTGATAATAGAAATTATGTGATACATATATTGTTACTGTCTGACTCAAACTCAAATACTAATAAAGACATCGTGTGTTGGTCTCCTCTTAAAGATGACCTCATGATGAGGAAAACATACATCAAAAGTTACAGATATTTCAATATCATGTAATCCAATAATATTAAACTTACTTCTACTTCACTACATTCAATTAGACACTGAAGGAATGGTGGTTCTAAAAGTTCCTTCCCAACTTGATATGACTACAAGGAAATCTTCAATGTGTCATTTAGTAATTGAAAAATATGCTTTGACTGATAATATTGTATTAGGTAATATTTAATAAGCACATTTTGCAATATTGGCAAACTCTAGACTTACATGATTCATTGAGAGATCCAAGGAAATATTGTTGGAATTATACAGATTAAGGAAATTCTAGATAGAACTCACATATATAGGAAATGTCTTTATATAGAAACTGCTAAGAACAGAATACTACTTTGTCATAAAGTAATGGTGAAGCACATTTTAATGCAATACAAGATTTTAATGTTAAAATTACATGAAATTAAGTAATATCCTTACTTAAAATAGCTATAAAACTTATGTGCCTGTTAGGTATTATTTTAACTCAATATTCAAATTTTATTCAGTTAGATATCTACCATTCTTTTCTCTCCACATTTTTCTGCACAAAATTCTTCATGGACATGACATTATTTTTCTGACCTAAGAAAGGTAAGTTTTGGTTGGCTAAAATTTAAATAATTTTGAATTCATTGCAGTATGTTATCTTCATAATACACATATACCTATGTGCATGCATGTGCACACATATGCATGTATGTATGTATTTCTAGATGTATGGTTAAATGAAATTTAACTACTTGATTTTTGATATTTAATAAGAGAGAAAAATGTCTTACATGCTCTTTTTCAATAAGAAGTAGTAATGATTCACTTTAACATACTTTTTTTTAATGTTAGCAGGGACCCTGCATGACTTCTGTCTCATTCTGTCAGATGCAGTCCTACCTTAATTGAAATGATACCACCTAAGATATGCTGTAAAAATAAATGCCATCATACTTAAAAAAACAATAAAATCATTTTATAATATGCCATACACAACATAGTACCCACTCTCTCCTGCTTCGTTTCCCATTTCCCAAGGCAGCAGAGGTCAGAAGGGCTCTGAGTGCACATTAACTGGCTCTTTGTCAGAAGAAGACATCTGTCAAGTCTTCACCATTTCCTCCAACTTGCAAGTTTCCTAATAACACCCATTTTCTATAATATTGTGCAATTTAATCTCATTAATTGGAATACACATTTGGTGTGCCAACCGATGATTCATTTGGAGACAGAGATTTAAATAGCAACTATTTACATGTTAATTAATAAAGTGGCATGAGAAGTCCTGTGATTAGACCATGCACATAGCCCATTGAGCACATTGCTATTTTTGATTTTCTTTCCACGTGAAAATGAAGAGCTGCCCTCAGTGGCCACCTTAGTATATTTATGCTAATGACCTCTGTCTCTCTAATCTTGTTAATGAAGGGCATCCTCATGATTAAAAATAAATCTCATGGTAAAAAAGCTAATGCTTATATATTATCATATTGATGCCACGACCACTCCAGTAGAGTCTGTGACAATGCCAGTCACCTGGCAGAAACCAGACCCGAGGTATCGTCCCCACGGGGTTAAGCCTCCTGTGAGTCCTTGGCACACACCGCATGCGAAGTCAGCCGTGAAGAGAATAGCTGGCCTCTCTGCCTGCAGTTTGGGGACGTTGGGTTCATTTATAATTCTGTTCTATTTTGTCTTTATTACTATTTGTTCATTATCTGTAGAATTGTATTCTGGGCCCAGGAAAGGTTAGGAACAATTAGATGTTCCTAGAGATGGGGAGGTATTGAGGCACAAGAGGACGGGCGGCCAAAGTGCTGACCCTGAGAAGGTGCTCGAAGGTGACAAGCTGAAGCCAGTCCTTTGTTTTACAAACTTCCCCTTCTGACTGCGTATAGGTGTGGTCTTACCTTTACTTAATGGTCTTAGCTTTTGTGATGGTATATAGGTGTGGTCTTACCTTGACCTTGTGGTCTTAGTTTTACAGTACTATTGTCTATCTTTTTCATGCCTGCCTGTGACTGAAATCACTCTTGAGGTGTGCCCTTGAAACTAGTATATAAACACCTAGAGTTAGAAATAAAATTGCAGCAGCATTTGCAAACTTCACCTCTGTGTTGAGTGCTTTTGTCTGACTGTCATCGCCGAACCTGCTCCCACCTTTCAGAGAACCTGTATCTCCTCGTGAAATCCCGCGTTTGCTGCCCTACGGTCGGTAGCATATTGACCTTATTTTGAAAGTATTTTCTAGTTTTACTAGAAATTTACCTTTACTGCAAAACTACCTTAAGAAATAAACTGTAGGAAAAGGAGAGAATGAACAATTTGAAATTGTTGGAGGATCAGTCTAAAACTGAAGCTTTTTTTCTGAGTCACCAAAAAAGACAAATTAGTAGCAGAAAACAATATCATAACAACTACTACAGTTCACTCACAATTTCGCTTCACTAAATGTGTAGTAATGGCCTATTATGGGTCAGCTTTGTGTATGCTATAGCAACGGGGACTGAAGTGTGTGGAAAGCCAACATCCTTGCTATATTTTTATCACAGGTTACAAATAAAGACTCCCTGGAAAGAATTAATGATTATATTACATATTGCTCTCCAAAGCACTTGCTTAATACAACAAGTACATATTTAGAACAGAAATTTGAGCATAGGTGAGTAATTTCACTTGAGCTAATCTGGACTGTTTTTCTTCCATCTTTTGTGGGTTTTCTCAGGCACCAGTGTTCTGCTGCTGTTTGAGTTTGCATTATGTCTGTTTCTGGAGGTTGTCAGCTGAGGGTAACCACACCACTTCTCTTCATCTTTTAGGCCTACTCACACATCTCCACAAGGAGAAAATGTAGAAGATCAAAGAACATCAAAAAAGAGCAAGTCCAAATAGGGTAAGTCTTTTTCAATGATCAGTGTACATCAAGCAGATTTGCTATTATATTACTGGTCAAAATAAGTTATGTGCTCAGGACAAGGTTCCATGTTGAAGAAGACCGCATAATGGCATAGATATGCAGAACATAAATAAAGGAAGAAAAGTAACTCTAACAGTATCTAAGACAGTGTCCCCTGAGACCCCAATAAGTCACTTCCATCATATTGTAAAGCCCATATATTTCTTTTATTTTTTTCATTATTTATTGGTACTTTCTAGGTATGCAGAATAGTTACATTTATCATTGGGATCTTGTACCTTTATAGGATGAATCTTGGTTCTTTTTTCCCTCTATACCCCTGCCTTCCCATTTCTTAACAGAATCTTCAGAACTCTGATTCATAATGGAGACTCATGAGTATCAACCTCAAAGTCCAAGACTACATAATCTACACTGACATTTAATGGCTATACTTTGGTATCATTTCTCATGATCCAGAGTGGCATCTGTTGTCAAGTCCTTCACATTAAAGCAGGGGATTTTGTATGTGTACCTAGTCCTATTTCCTAGGAGAAACTCTGCAACATATTATTGTCCATTGCTGTTGGCTTTTCCATCTGGCTCTTGGATTCACTGATTTTTAAACATTTTTTCCTTTTATGTGAAATTAGTCTGTGCTTTGCTGCATAGTAACTTTCTTAGCTCAGTAGTTTTTTGCAACTTGAGTACTCATATTCTTTAATTTGATATGGTTATTTGCTAATATAAATTCCTTTAAAATATATAGTGCTTCTCCATCAGATAATGGACCATTTTATTCAACAAAAGGTTGTCCAACAGTTCTCTTTGAAATAAGCCTCTCTATAACTGACATTGTGAAATGGGAAGAAAAGGGCTAAAGGTGTAGGGAAAGTGGGAAGGGTAGGGGAAAAGTAATAGGGAAAAGAAAAAAATATGAGAAAATGAAAAGATGGAAATAAAGTGTTTGTAAATGCGGAGGGGAGGAGGGGGTGAAGGGAGGGCAGGGACAAGGGGAAAAAATGAGAATCAAGACCTGTCATGTAAAGTTACAAGATCCCAATAATGAATGTAACTGTACTGTATACCTAAAGAGTACCAATAAACTCAATTTCTTAAAAAAAAAGAAATAAGCCTCTCTCTGTCCTGGAGATTTGGAGCTTCTATGTAAAAGTATAAAAAAATCTTCAGAATCTCTTCTGCCAGATTTGAAAGATGTCAACTTTGCCCTTTGTGAGACATTGGATAATGTCTGGAGACACATTTGGTTGTCACAAGTGGGACAGGGTGGTGGGCGCTAGTGGAGAAGACCAGGTATACTAACCCTATTTCAATATCCAGACATCTTTCACAACCAGGAATTATCTGCTCTCAACATTGATAATGCTGAGAAACCTTGGGCTAGTTTGCTGTCTACTATGGACTGTTTTATGTATTTTAGAAGTTTTAACAAAAATTGATGGTACTTACTGTCACATCCTGCCACATGGTCCCAAAGCCAATGTTACATGTTTTATCTTTTTTTTTTTTACACAAATGTTTTTGATTTGGGACTAATTTTTATATCAGTTACCTATTTTCTGAATAATAAACTGCATCTACTTTTAGTGGCAGAAAAGCATGCATTGAGCTTTTAAAGCTTTAGGTCATCAGTTGGGCCTGGGCACAGTGAGGCAATCTCTCCACTGGTATTGGGTATATTTTCTCACCCATCTCTGGTCAGATGCTGCTCACTGATGCTCTCTGCTTTTCCAGGAGCACTGCCTGTGAGCTTGGGCAGTAACAGTGTGTGGCCTTTTGTCTTTCACTGTCCAGTGGCTACTCCAGGAGCCATGTTTGTTATTAACCCATTGTTCAAACAAGACAAACTATACTGCCCTGCCTAGGTTGCATTTAGGAAGAGATTGTCCAAGATAATTATCCTAGGAGGATGAGTAAATTTGTTTCATTACATCATAATTAACCACAGTTTTAAATAAGCTTTGCTGCTTTGCTTTTTTATTCTTTCATTTAAGCAGGATCTTCTTTATTAGTAACAGTAAAGTATATCAGTTATTATATCAATTCCTTTCATACTAAAAACAATTCTTTGCAAAGTTTGAACAATTTTTTAAATTAAATTCTTATAGCAGTTGTAAAAATGGTAGGCAAATATCAAAATGGAACATGGGTTATGCATGATATGAATAATCAATTTAAAATGCTGTAATGTAAAGTGAGAACTCTAGATATGTGACCTCCAAATGTAATTTTGAATAGGCATATGGACCAAGATTCACTATTTATTCTCTCAGTTGTGGACCCATACTTAAACCCATTATGCCCTGGACAAATAGTCTTTCTGCAAGCTGTGAAAGTGAAGTTAGGTAGGGTTCAATACTATTACATTTCCAAGAAAGAAAAATCAAGAGATGAAATACCCTCCTTCACTTCTGGAGAGCTTCTTTTTCTAAATGTCTTTGTTGTTTTAGCATAAATCTTCATTTAAATATTCTTTATCTCTCTTTTAACAGTGTAAGATTTACATGACAGAAATTAGCTCCAACAAATTACCATTGTGCTTTTGAAAAAGTCTATTCTGAAGAGGTTTATCTGGAATTGAAACAGGAAGCATAAATTTAAATTCTCTTGTAACTTTGTTCAAGGTTAGGTGATGTTTAAGAAACAGATTCAACTAATCCTTTTTCCTTTGTTTCCCTTTTATTCTTCAAAACTAGATTAGTTTTCTATATTTTTTTGGCATAGCTATAGTATTTAAATATGAATAATAAAATAAATATAAACAATAAAAGAAGTAAATAATAAAATAAGTCAGAGTCCTTATAAATTGAAATGTTAATTTTCAAATAAATTTACAGTGATAGCTTTAGATGAAATTAAGAACCAGTGTGTAAATAGCTGAAGTAGTAGATTTAGTCTTCAAATAATCAGCAAATAATTATTGAATGCAAAATAGCTAAAACTTGGAAACAATCCAATTGCCCATCAACTGGAAACTGGATAAAGAAGACGTGTGTGTGTGTGTTTTTTAAAATAAAATGGAGTACTACTCAGCCATAAAGAAACAGAAACTAGAGAGATTTATAGCTAAGTGAATGCACATTGAGGCCATACTCTTAAGTGAAATTAATAAGTTACATGTGTGTAAATAACAAATAGTTTCTCTGGTATGAAAAACTAAAAGTGTATAAATAAGGTCAAAATGTATAATGGATATTGCATAAAAGGAAGAAAAGGTCTAAAATAAGTGAGGAAGTGGGAGAGGTAGGCATAAGGTAAAAATGGAAAATTTTTTGAGCTTCGAAAAGTGCTACATGTTTAGGAAACTGATACAACCAGAAATGGATCTGCCTTTATTGAATTTAAAAGCTAATTGAAATGTTTGAGTATCTGTGTTTCATTTTTCTGGAATATTTTCCTCTATTTCTATCTGATAAAACCATATGGAGACCTAGATCAATAATATCTCCTCTTTGAAATTTTCCTATACCCTTCTCTAAGAAAAATAAAACTTTCTTCCATATGCTTGTTGCACTCTATTATCACCTTCATTATATAGAAAATATTTATTTGTATTCAGTCTTCCAGTTCAGAGAAACAACTCTTAAAGACAAAAGTTGTCAGTATGTGCCTTGTATATAGTTGATATTCAATGGGTCAACAGCTTTGTTGGATGAATAATTAAATGAATGAATGATTTAAAATAAAGAAGCTTCTGTAACTTATTAATTAATTAATGTTTGTACCAGGGATTAAGCTCAGGCCCTTGCACATTCGAGGCAGGCAGGAGAAACACTGAGCTAAATCCCCAGCCCTGTAATGTATTTCTTAGTGAATGCTAAAGTTTTCCTCTGACTTGTAGGTGACTATTTAATGATCTTCATTTAGGCAGAGTATTTCTATAAAATTAAAACAATGGAAAAGTCACGTAAAATAGATTTGATCACAGTAAAACTACTGATTATCTATTGCTGCATAACATAGCTACAACCTGTTATAATTAATAGAGCATCCGTTTTGTATATCAGGTTTCAGAAGACCAGCTTGAGGCCATTTTGGCTGTAGAGCTCAGGGTCCTCTTCCCAAACCTTCAGATGCTGAAAGGATTCAGTTTTGTTTGGTTGTGGCGTATGTCTTATTTTTATTGCTGGCTGTCAGCCCGAGTCCAGACAGCAGCATTTCCTCTCCATGAGGCCCAAGTCAAAGGCCTTCTTACAACATGCCATCTTACTTCCACAGTGACACAAGGGTAAGTCTTACATAATAAAACCATCCTATTGCCTTTGCCATGTTCTATTAGGAGGGTATTGTAGGAGAGCACATCTTATTGAAAGTTACCCTCAGATATGTACACCAGAAACTTAAACAAAATACATCAATAGCAATCACAAAGAAAAATAAAAACATGCAAGGATTGAAAAAAAGCCCAATATAACACATATTCGAAACATTCAGCTTCATCTCACTTCCAATAAATTAACAAATGAATGTCAACTAATGCAATCATTATTGTTTGAATTGAAAAATGTTTTATTTTTGTCCCAGCATAGTAGAACTCAGTGCTTTTGCAGAAAGAGCAAGGTAGGCACCTCCATATGTGTACTTCTTGTGAAAGTGCCTTCCTCTTAAAAAATAGAGGTAAATATATATAACATTTACCTATCTTTTTCACTGCCCTGTCATGGTGATCACTGCAATAATCTGCAGTAGGAAAAAGCTAGGGAGTTATTTATATCAATAAAGCAGTCTTATAGATACTTCAATCTCCTTGAAAGATCTGCAAGAATATTTTAAAGAAGCAGAATTCTTCCAAGACCAAATGAATGGGCTGGAAGAGGACCCAGAGCATCAGAGCAGAGCGAATATGACAACTTGAGGGAAGCTCTGGGAAATTGTGAGCAGAGGAATTGCTTAATGCCCCAACTTCCAAGCCACGAAATTAAACATAATAGTGTTCATTATTAACAAGAAAATTCCTTGTCCAAGAAATGGAAAGGTGATGTTTTCTGAATAGTATAAATACAACAGAATCTGAGTGCCACTTTTGCCATGTCTAAGCAGCTAGTGGGATATAAAGTAGCTTGAACTTTGTCAAAGACCCAGGCCCTTGGCAGTCCTATGTGGTCATAGTTTAGGACCTGATGGCTCTGCCTCAAAGTAAAACTGAGTCAGAAGTAAATAACTCTGACAAGAACTGAATTCAAAGCATTCAATGTCCTCATTGGAGCATTACTAAATCTTGATTATTCCATTTTCTATTTATTTCTGTTATTCCTTGAACACTGCAAGATTCTGATCACCACAGTACTGCTGCTACCACCTGTTAAACTTCTTGTCTCCAATTACTTACTTCCAGAATTCAGGCAGGATGAATTTAAAGTGTCTTCTTCAGTTATTATAAACACACACTCTGAAGTTTTTATGTGCTGAGAGTAATCTACTTCTGTAAAGAATTCTAACGTCTGGAAATATTTGTTGTTCTTAAAGTAGAATTTATTTTTCCTGTGAGGCTTTTAACATATTCTACCATCTACCTGATATTGTCTACTATCTCTACTTTTTCCTTAGTATTGTATTCTTCTTTTGCTCTAGCTTTGGCCTGATTTCCTCCTGATTGCCAGGAAGTTTTCTTAACCACCCATACATATATCCAACTGTAAGTACCCCCCAAAATTGTTCCCATATAATAATATAAATGTTGCTTTAGGCTACACTGAGAGCTTTGTGTGGGACACTTTTTTCTTTATTTCTCTAAAACAGTGTTTAGCATATAGCACATTCATAATAAATATGTAGAAAATTTATAAAATTCTTCAATACTTCAATACTATTATCTTAGCAATCTAAGGAACAGTTCATGAAATAGTAAATGACTCTGAACCTCAGAATATAGAATAGACCTCTCATCCCAAGCAGCTCATTGGATACCTGGGTTGATAGTTTTAAAGGAGACAATAAAATTTCTAAGATTGACACAGTTAGAGAAGAAGGAAGGAGAAGGAAAACCTGGGGCATGTCTCTGCTAAGATTTGATTGCTTATTCTGTCACAAATAGTCTGGGAAGGCACAGACTTATAATTCCCTCCTTCTCATTCTTTCCATCCATAAAAATCATCATCCTAGCTTTATGACTATCTCCCTGGGGGACCCTAGAAGGGTTCATGTGTTCACCTTTGCAATGTATTGGTGCTCCTTGAATAAAATACTCTATACATACAAAGCACTTTTGTCATTAGTCCAGATGCCCTCCCACAGTCCTATCTATTTGATTCTGTCCTACCAAACAGCTGCCAGCACCCACCAAGAGCATCTGGTTCCATTTCCTGTTGGCAAGGGCCCAGTTAGTAGTAAAACAGCTAATGCCTTTTAGATGGCCTCTTGATTACAGCTTTTATTGGCACCTCAGGTAATTTAGTTAATAAATATAATTGCCAGTGCTGACACTTTATCCTACCTGCCTCCACACCTTAACTTCTTTTTCAGCTCTTCGTCTCCTCTCAACAAAAGAAAAAAAAATCCAGAGAAACCATTAATAAGAATATGCATCTAATGGGACAGGTGACCTCACAAAACACTTCTGAATGACTTCAAAATGTCACTGCCCCCCCCAGTTTGTTTATGGCAGTATGTGGGGCCATGAGTCACACTTACTACCCTTTTCCTTCCAAGCTAATTTATAGAATCATCCACATCACATCGAGCAATACCCAGAGTACATAGTGTGTTGCCACAAAGATTTCCAAGGCAAAATTTATAGTTGCATAGTAAAATACGTGCACAGATTTCTGGATTTCTCAATGAATAATTCATATACTACACTGTAAATCATACTGAAATATTTCATATTGTACACTAACACAAAAACAGAGAAGAGACAATTGAAAACTGAAATCTTCTCTTGAGAGACATTTTAAAAATCTTCCTTAAAGGAAAACACCCTGGATTGCATTACCTATTTTTTTCAAGATGACAGTCTCTTGGTTGGTTCAGGATCTGATGCTGTTTTTGTTATTCTTAGGAATTTTCCAGCATTATCACTGACTAATTTCATGTGCTCAAATCACCTTTGTCTCCCCACATTAAATATTTGATTGAAATATTTTTTTTAAAAAAGTACCCACATCTCTGCCTAATTAAAATAGACTGGAAGAGACATCAATGATTCAGATGTTCATTTTCACCCTGTGATATGACACCAACTATGCATTGTCCTTATTGCTTTCATGCCTGACACAAGCTCAATGACCCCTTAAAGTCTCTCTAATGACCACCAGAATCCAGGCTGTTACATCTTTTCTTGTGTAACTTACTGTGAAGATCCAAAATGTAAACTCCTGTTAGAGATGATGTGATATCCAAGGGAGCACTGATTAGAAATTAATCAGTTATTTCCATATATGAAGGGCTTTATAAGAATTATCATAGTTAATCTTCACATATTATAAGGCAGCAGTTATCAACAAAAGAAAATTTGTTCCCCTCAGTACATTTGGCAATACGAGGACACATGATTTGTCCTTAACTAGAGATACCACTGTCATTGAATAGAGAGGGCCTAGGAACACTTCTGACATCTTACAAAGCATAGAACAGCCTCCACTATAAACAATCATCTAGCTTTTAAATGTCTCTGGTCGTTAAATAAACTCTACTGTGATTTAATGTTGTCATTTTACAGAGAAAAACAACAACAACAACAAAGCTTCGGAATAAATAAAGAGTTTTTCCAAGTATGACAGTTAATCATGCCACCTTGCCTGGTTTAAGAGACTTCTGGAGAGGTGATGGCATCATGGTAATCATACACTAATCAGGGAAATAACTCATGTGCTGTAAGGAGCCCAGCTGGACGAGGATGGCCTGCTTTTGGAGGGTATATCTCTCTGAGGCATTCCTCCCGTAGTCTCATTCCTGCTTCCATGAAGTGAGCAGCACCACTCTTCCATGCACTTCTGTGATGTTTTTCTCCTGGAGTCAGCAGACCACAGACTGATGCCTCAGAAACTACAAGCCAAATTAAACCTCTTCTCCTTGAAGCTGTGAGTGTCAAGTATTTTGTACCAGTGATGGGAAAACTGGCCAATGCACTGACCATTACTTAATTATAAAGATTGAGACATGAGTTCCAGCTTCTAGAACCTTTCAGAAACCAAGAGTGTACATTGAAAAGTTCAAGAAAGATGTGAAATGATACACAACTAAAGCCACATTATTTCAAGAAAACTAGCTAACAGTCATCCATTATTTTTTTAAAAAATCACATTAGCGAATATTGCAGAAGTCTGCAATAATGTACAGTGTTCACGTACTTGGGATGCTCTCTGCTACACATTTTCTCTTGGGGATATCATGGCATTCTATCTACAGAATGCAGATAGGTTGAGAAACAAATTCTATAAAATGTGATTTTCAAAATGACTTGCAAAGCATCTTCATATTATAAAAATAGCAAAAATTGAGCCATCGCTCAAGCGCCGGGAAGGTAGGCCAGCCCCGATCCACCGTGGGAAGGAGAACCATGCCTGCTCCTGACCCAGCAGCCATCGCTCAAGCGCCAGGAAGGTAGGCCAGCCCCGATCCACCTGGGGAAGGAGAACCACGCCTGCTCCCGACCCAGCAGCCATCGCTCAAGCGCCGGGAAGGTAGGCCAACCCCGATCCACCGGGGGAAGGAGAACCACGCCTGCTCCCAACCCAGCAGCCATCGCTCAAGCGCCAGGAAGGTGGGCCAGCCCCGATCCACCGGGGAAGGAGAACCACGCCTGCTCCCGACCCAGCAGCCATCGCTCAAGCGCCGG
>NW_022900915.1:28256081-28258265 GCF_012274545.1 Fukomys damarensis | reverse complement strand
GGGGAAATAAGACACTTCCACGACAAAGAACACCTGAGAAACTACATGAATACCAAACCAGCACTACAAGTAATTCTAAACAAGATCCTAGAAAAAGACAATGAAGGCAGCAACACCATGAGGCCCAACAGAGCAAATCAAATAGACAAGGCAAGAAATTAAAAGAAGGTGAAAAATTAAAAAGAGTCAACAAAAGGCCAATAACATGTCAATAATAAGTCAGTACATATCAGTTATAACGAGCATTGTCAATGGCCTCAACTCACCAAGAGTTTCATCAAGAGAAATAGATTGGCAAAATGGAATAAGAAGCAAAATCCAATAATATGTTGTATACAAGAAGCACACCTAGTGCAAAAAGAAGCCCATTGACTGAAAGGGAAAAGACAGAAAACAACTCTCCATGTGACAGGAGCCCCCCCAAAAACAGGGGTAGCAATCTTATTTGCAGACAAAGTAAATTTCAAGCCAAAACTGAATCTAGTATTATTGATGTAGGACAATACTGTACCATACCTCTATGAATGTAAAATATCTAGTACCTGCTTTATGATACATAGTAGGGACCGTGCTTTATCAGAGCTACATTTAATGATATTACTCTAGAATGTTCTCTTTCCAGATGATGATTAAGAGGCTAATAGAAAAAATGGTGCCAGGTACCACAGCAGTAACAGAACTTGGCTGTTGTCTGGATATTATTCTTTTCTTTGGTTTTTTTTTTTAATGGAATGTGCTGAATATCTATAATTTTGTTCAGATGACTGCAGAACCTGGAAAAGCTGTTGCTGCTATCGATGCATAACATACTATTATTAGTCTTTATATGTATATGTGCACACACACACATATATATATATAAATTGAATTTTGGGAAACTTTAATGGTGCTGCCACTTTGGAAAAAGTCATCCCAATTTACTGTGTTGACTTGGCATTGTACAGAAATGGACAACCATATTGGTCTAGAAAAGTTAATTTATTTTTATTTTTATTTTTTTCCCTGTGTACAGGGGTAACACATTGTACTAAATATGTAAGGTCATATCTACGTGGGTTTGATTACAGGAACTAGGAAAGTATTCTCTAAATAATGAAAAAAGAATAAGATAAGACTATAAGAGCGGGAAGCAATTTAAATATGTTCAGGGACCATTTTCATCTCCAGAATTAAGGATTATTTTGATGTTACATCATTGCCTTTTCTCTTTTACTTTTCTTTTTAGTTTTATTTTAGGATTCCCTATTTTTTATGTTCATACAGAGATTTCTTTAACTGAAATACCAAATCATTTCTTTGGTGTGAAAAACTATAATAGTACACAGGATCCTAATGAGACAATTAATAATGTGAAATAGGAGGTAAAGGGCTAAAGGTGTAAGGAAAGTGGGAAGGGTGGGGGAAAGGTAATGAGGTAGAGGAAAAAAATATGAAAAACTGAAAAAATGGAAATAAAGTGTTTGTAAATGGGGAGGGGAAGAGGGGGTGAAGGGAGGGCAGGGACAAGGGGAAAAATGAGAATCAAGACCTATTATGTAAAGGTACAGAATCCCAATGATGAATGTAATTGTATTGTATACCTAGATTGTACCAATAACCTCAATAAAAAGAAAAGAAAAAAAAATAGCAAAAATTAAAAAGAAAAGATGAGCTGTTTCTGAGAAAGTTACATACTAGGCATAAGCTGAAAGAGGAAAAAGAGAAATGTCATGATATAGCAGACACAGAGATGACAGGGCATGTTGATTCCAAAGAACTTTCCACAGATTTCTTATGTGGAATCATGATGATGAATGATTTTTGTTTTAATTATGAGGGCTTTTCAATAAATTAAATTTTATAAATTGTATTATTTAATACTTCTTGCTATACTTAGGAACAAAAGTGAATCTATATCACAAAATCTTATTTAAAATATGAAAATTAATAATAAAAATAAAATAATAAAATTAAAACTATTTGTTTTATAAAATATGTTATATTTTTCTTTATACTAAAAAGCAGATGTTTTCAATAAATGGTAAACAATTCATTCTTTTCTCAATTTATTTGCATAATATATTTACATTAAATAACAGTAATTTACAACACTTACATTTTTCATTATTTTTTGCGTAACTCATAGCCTGTATTTATTTTTTGTGCTTAATTTTCCTTCAAAACCCTGTTTTCTTCTCTTTTAAT
>NW_022900915.1:28205711-28256006 GCF_012274545.1 Fukomys damarensis | reverse complement strand
TTTTATAAAATGTTATATTTTTCTTTATACTAAAAAGCAGATGTTTTCAATAAATGGTAAACAATTCATTCTTTTCTCAATTTATTTGCATAATATATTTACATTAAATAACAGTAATTTACAACACTTACATTTTTCATTATTTTTTGCGTAACTCATAGCCTGTATTTATTTTTTGTGCTTAATTTTCCTTCAAAACCCTGTTTTCTTCTCTTTTAATGGTAAGATTTCTATACTCTGGCATCTACTGAATAGGGAAAGTCATAGTAACAATCTATGGGTAAGATGACTAAAACAATTAAGCAATTGGCCTTGTTCAGAAAGAGCAGGAAGAGAGATAAAACAAGGCAGTCCCAAAGTAAAGGCTCAGAACCTTAAAGACCAAGAATAAACCAGAGGTTTATTAACCAAGAAGTCAACCGAATAAAAACACAGAAGGTGAGATAGAGAATATGAATCCAAATCTACAAAATGAGGTGACTGCTGTCAAAGACAGAAAAGTATTCCAAAGACAGGCAAGTGTGGGCCATCAGTGGCCAGGACTAGAAGAATTCTGAAATACTGTAGCAGGAAGAACCTTTGTGCAGACCATGTTATAAATGCAAAATCTGAGGCTCTGTTATCCCATGTTCCACTCCTAATGAGTGGTACATGTAAAGTGAAATCTAGTTTTCTTTCCTTCCAATCCAGTATCTTTGACAAGGCAGGAAGGACAGCATGAGCAGTCTTGCTTCTAACCTTACCACTTAGAGACCTGGGCTGCTTTCTTAGATCACCATAAAAATGCTAGAGGATTCTCAGCTCCATATCTGGATGTATGTGGTTGTTTGAAGTTTAATTGAGGCTCTTTTTAAGGAGTCTACATTAGTGTCAACTCTCCAAACTTTAATTGATCCCTTGGGATCCACAAATTGTGCATGCATTCCTACATCCTTTTACTTGTATTCCTAATTCTCTGGTCAACAGTCACAGCCTCCACTAGTCCACTTGTTCTCTGCTGCAACCTAAAGGGAAATATCAGTACTAATTCAGCTACTGTGCTGTGCTGTAGACAAATCAACACATCTACATTTGTGAAATCCTTTTATTTCCAAAAAGTTTTCCTTATCATTAAAGCAAAATAAGTACTACATTTTTATTAGCACATTTTAGTCAGTAAGAACAGTCATTGACCTGTCAACTCCCAAAGATCACTGAAATGTTTGTCTAATAATCAGGAATATTATTTTCCAATCCATGAGATCCCAAAAATTAAATATGGTATATATCCAAAATGGCTTCACTGTCTTTCTCTTCATGAATAAAATTAAAGCAAATCTTAACAACAAAAAAAAGTAAGTCCACTTCTATGTCCAGAATTTTGTGGCAAAGTATTCTTTCCACAAAAATTGGCTACAAAAAGTCTTTACTATCTATTCTACACTCACAGAGTTTGTGTATTACTATGATAAAGAGAAAAATAGCATTACTGCTTTTAAGGAGGTTGCCTTTAGGTTGAGCCAAAATTATTACTTTTCTAACAAAAGAAGTGGTAACATAATGGGAGTTGAGGTAGCGCCCTCTCTCTCTCTCTGAATGAATAAGTGCATTTGTATGTGAAAACACATTTAAAACATAGCCTTATAGCCATAGGAGAAATTAGCTCAATTGATCATAGATAGATAGATAGATATCCTCACTCTTATCTCTATCCTTGTAAAATTGCAAAGGTAAGAAATAGAAAAACAGCTGTGAGATTTTTCATACCAATTTCAATAACAAGATTATTTAAAAACATATATCCTATCTAAAATTTAAATATATAAATCAAAAGTTGGGATTAATTTCTAATTCCCACCCTACACATATTTTGGCAGAGGTTTCTGGAGTTGTTGAAGATCTCACAGTGCAAATGTGAACCACTAGAGGTCTAAAGAGAGCCCAAGGTCTAAAGAGAGACAAATCTGAAAAGATTGTTTTATGGACAAGAGCTAGAAGAGCACAATCCCACTTTATTTTGCACCTTACACTGTACTCTCATCAAGAAAGATTTCTCGATGATTTTCCCAATTCCTACATACTTCATTCCTATGACATTCCAAAATTCTATGACAAAAGGTCATGCAGAGTTTGGTATGTGAGACCACCTCCATGGGCCCATCTCCTCCTTTCTTTGAGGGATTTAGACAATGTGCCTGTAGTCAAAGAGGTTAACAAATTGTTTATAATCCAGCCACAATCTCTTGGTTTTGATGATGATTGCTAAGGCAGTATTTCTTTTGTCATGCTTAGTACACAATTCTTCACAAACCCAGAGCTTCTTACAGGTGGTATGGAATCTGCCAATAAAATACAAGGAGAAACAGAGGCCCAACCCCTAAATGAATCAGGACATTTAAACTGGCAAGTTCGTTTATGTGACTTCGTGTGATTTCTACTATGCTACAAGTACAGGCTGATATGACAATTTATCAGTTAGGATAGGAAGGAAAGATACTTGTTGGTGTCCCAAAATCACAAGACTAAACAGTTCCTTGACTTTTGGATAGAGGAGTACATCATGATTTGGATTTCCATGAGTGTAACTGGATTTCTTCTTCACCAAAAAAATTGGTTTTGATAGGAGAATTTGTCTATATATGCTCTAAATAAATCCATTTCAAGGAGTTATGGAGGATAGTTGCATAGCTCCATTCTGATATCTCATTTCTTGGCTGGATCCTCATTTGAGTAATTGGTAGAGGATAAAATCTGTATGGTTACTTAGAGAAAAATAAATTCTCTGTGAAGGAGTCAGAAATATCCTTCTCAATGGTGGAGTCTCATAAAGCACAGCAATTCCTTTTTTGGTGTAAGGGTGCATGAGGGTGATAAAAAGCCTTCTTTCCCTAGGTTTACTCTTACATGGTAGAGTCCATATTATTTGCTGGAGTAATGGAAAATCCTACTTACTTTTATAGAAGCCCTAAATTTAGGCTTATACTCTCCATCTATTAAATTGCAGAATTTTTAGCTGTCTATAAAAAATCAATGCTTTTCAAATATAACACTGAAAATTAATGTTATGTATGCTTCTTTTTCGATTAGAAATTATGGTTCATGCAAGCATGCCCATGTATACAAATTTTAAGCACTTCTCTGCTTGAATTGCAGACAATTTTAGTCCTTACTGAATGTACTTAACTAACACATTCCATACAAAAGAGAAGTTTTTCATCACAAACTAGAAAACATCGCAAACTCAGTTTCATTAAGAAGTGCACATATACTTTTATGACTTGAGTGTAGCCTATTATTAGCATATGTTGTATCCATGTGACAATGTAAAATATGTTAAGAATTATAGAGTGGATCATCTTTTTTGATGTATTTTGCCCTTTATGTATAAAACTATCAAGAGTTACTTGATATAAAGCCCAGTGGCTACCAGAAGCTGCACATATATTCTCTTCAAAAAAAAATAAAATTACACTGTACAGAGAGCAAGTGAAATGCTAAGAGATAGATCTCAGCTCAGGTTTGAAGCCTCCAGTAAAACAACATAGCCAGGAGGAATGCCTGGGTGTTATATAGTGTTCTGGTTAAAACAAACAAATTTGCTAATTTAAACACATGCCATTATAGATGAGTAAACTGAGCTCTGGTGAGCATGATGCTGGTAATTGAAGGGCAGGACAAGAACTCTGAACTTTTCCCTGAAGCTTTCTGTAATCCTTCAACAGTTAGTTATGCCTATAGTGTTTACTTCTTTCTTTCTTGTCAGAGTTTGTAAAATTATAAATTATGAAATAATAACTATTTTTCTCCTAGCCTTTTTTTTCACTTTAAAATGACACAGTCTCTGTGAGAAAGAGCTCAGGTACAGGATTTGTGAGTTCTCTGCTCAGGGTTTTATGAGGTAGAAATTGAAGTGTATGGGGCAACAATTCCTCTAGGCTGCTTGACATTCTCTTCCAAGATCACTCAGGTTGTTGACACATATCTTCATATGCGCACCATCCAGAGCCCTGCTCTTACTGCAGGCTCCTTGTAGGCAGATTACAGTAAGCTGTTTTGCTCTTCTTAGCCAGGACCTATCCAATTTTCTAACCTCCCATTCAAGACCCATACAATATAATCTCTCACTGTATGTTGAATTCTCATTATATGATGAACTCAAAGCCAGCTGATTAGTAACATAAACCCTGGAGTATTATCCTCTTATCGAGAGATCCTACCTAAATTTAAGAGGCAGGTGAGTTCACAAAGCAAAACCAAACCTGATCACCCTGGGAATCTGTGGCCTTTCTTAGACTTTGGCCTGCTTCAGTATATAATTTTCTTACCCTTCCCTACATGTCTACCTTCAACTGACAGCTTTTCTCTCACCCTTCCTCATTCACTGTAGATGTACAATGTACAGAACTATATATTTCTGTGCTTCTACATATGCTGTATTTCTCTTCAGTCTGCCTGCCTGGTAAACTTCATTATTAAGCCTCAGCCTAAATGAAACCTTCACAAAGTTCACTTCCTGAGTCTGCAGTGGATTTCAGTGAATCTTTCCCTCTGTTTTTATTATACTTTGTGCATATGCACTTAAAATTACCTTCTGGTGGACGAAATTTCTTAGGAGGAAATATCCAATCATTTGGGCTATATCTTCACACCTAGTATATGCTAAGTATGAGTAAAAATTCTGTCAACAGTGGTTGGGTCAATAAATGAATGAATAAATATTTAAGAAAGGAGAATAAAGGCACAATGTTGGATATACTTTCAGGAGCTTCTTTGTGAAGAGTTTTGTGTGTCATACCAAGGAATTTGAATATTGCCCAAAAAGTAAGAAGGCATCACTCATGGGTTCTTTAAGCAGGGAATGAAATTATGAGTTTTGTAAAAGATTATAGCATTTTTTCATTTTTTCTTTGAACCACTTACATAAGAATTATAGATGCTAAGAGAAATGAAGATTGGCAGCCAAACTCTAGGCCTTTCATCCAACTGTTGAAGTAGACTTTTGAAATCTGAATTCAATAGACCCACTCCCCTGTGATTCTTATGCTCTCAAAAGCATGAGTGCCATTGCAATACAGATGCATTGGACTCTTCTTGTATCTGTGCTGGCCTACACATATCTGTTTCTCTCTCTACCTCATTTTCTTTATCCATGGTATGGAAATGTTAATTGAACTTACAATATGGAGCTGTTCTGAAAACTAAGTCCGGTAATGAATATAAAGCTCCTGGAAAATTTCCAGAGCACAGTAATATTCTACATGTGTTAACTGTCATTTTGTTTTTCTGAGAAGAATGAGAATGAGAATAAAACAATATTTTGCAGCCATTCCACTGTGAATTGTAGGGCCCATCTTAAGGAATCTTCCATGGAAATAGGAAGAAGAGCAGAGTTGAAGAAGGACTTTGCAAGGACTATAAACAAGACAGGTTTACTGGATAAACAAGGGAAATAAGAATTTAGAGTTGGGATTAAAGGACAAAAGCACCAATTTACATTTTTGGAAGAAAATTCTGAGCTTTTTTGTTTCAACATGATAAGCCTGAGATACCTACAAACAATCCCAATGGAACTGTCTTGAGAGACTGGCAAGCACTTGATGGAGGAAAGGGCCACATTGTGAAAATCACCATCAAACACAAGATTGCCTTTTACTGTGCTCACTTGAGCCACATTTGCAGAACTAGGTTCTCATGAGTCGGTCATCAGCCTCCTATGAGTTGCTCTACAGACCGGGCATCAGACCTCCTACCATAACCCTTGGGCCTGAACCCTACAGTGGTTGGGATTAGAATCCAAATCAATTGAAATACTCTTCTGCAGCCAAACATGATGATGTTGAAGTAAATTAGAATTAAGAGTTTTGTGAACACTGACAAAGTTGTCTGAGATTGTCTGCAGTGTTACCAGGCAGAGCATGGCAACCCTGAGGATCAAACACAAGTTTGACCACCCAGGTGAAGAGGGTGCTACAAGTCAATAGTTTCCTGTAGAAGAGGGAACCACGATATCAATGCATTTCTTGTCATCTCCTTTGATTTATTAAAGTATAAATAACAAATAAAACACATAAACTGTACAACACCATGTTTCTCACAAAGAAATGCTTTAAAAAGCTAATTGGTATTTCTGTTCCTTCACATACTTACTGACTCTTTGTTTGGAGAATATTTAAGATCTACTATTACTGCAATTTTCAAACATGCCATACATTATTGTTAACTGTATTCACCATGCTATACATGCTAGAACTCCAGAGTTTATTCCTTCTCACTGAAACGCTGTATCATTTGACCAACATCTCCTTAACTTCTGTCAGCCACCATTCTACTCTGTTTCTATGAGCTCCATTTTTTAATTTTTCACATAAATAAGATTATATGGCAAGGCCTGCCTGCTTTGTTTTGCTTAACATAGTGTCATCTGGATTCATTCAGGTTGTAGCATATGACAAGATTTTTTCTACTTTAAGGCTGATTAATATTCTGTTACCTTAATATTTTCTTATAAGTATCTATCTATCTATCTAGATATATATAGATATATATGTATAATCACTGTATATGTTTAAATTTTAAAAAATATTGCAGTGAAAGATATATTGTCATTAATTCCCATTTCTAAAACACTTATGCAGTTGTTCTTAGATTTCTGAAGCAGTTCTAGAATTCCTCTTTCCTTCATGTTTTTATAAGTTGTGGTCAAAACTACAGTGAGTGCTGCTGACAAGTGCCATCTAATAAAAGCAGACTCCTGAAAATGTTACAGTATGCTTTTATCCACTTTATTTGTTGTTTCTTTCCCAAAATAAAAATTACCATGAAAGGTAAACATTTTGAGTCATTTCAGGACCCGAAGGCGACTATGACAATACCGAATAGTTTCTCTGGTGTGAAAAACTATAATAGTACACAAGATCCTAATGGGATAATTAAAAATGTGAACTTGGAAGAAAAGGGCTAAAGGTGTAGGGAAAGTTCGAAGAGTAGGGGAAAGCGAATAAGGGAAAAGAAAAAAAACATGAGAAAATGAAAAAATGGAAATAAAGTGTTAGTAAATGGGGAGGGGAGGAGGAGGAGGTGAAGGGAGGGCAGGGACAGGGGAAAAAATGAGAGCCAAGACCTGTCATGTAAAGGTACAAGATCCCAGTAATGAATGTAACTGTGCTGTATACGTAGAATGTACCAATAAACTCAATAAAAAGAAAAAAAAATAAAACAAAAAACAAAGACACTGACCAAAGGACTTCCAGAGCTGCTTCAGAAAATGATAAGAATGAGGGGGTAAGTATGTCTCAGGAAAGTGCAGTAATCTGAGTGGATAGCTAGCAATGTGTCGTCCCCTGAAAAATACTTTTTAAATATTCACAGTATTTTTATCATACCTTATGTGTATATGCATATATGTCTGTGCATGTCACATTGTTTATCTTTCTTATTTTTGCAGTCTTGAGGTACCCATTAGTCTATTGAGAAGTATTTACATTCTTTCCCTACCTTGAGAATACTGCAATGCTGCAAGAAGTAAGGAAAGCAGATATCTCTTCAGCATACTGATTTTATTTCCTTTGGACACAGACACAATACTGGGATTGCTAGATCACATTTTTAGTTATTTAGTACCGCTATTTTTAGTTATTAACATCATATTATTTTAATTTTATTGTATTTATTTATATTCTGAGGCAAGCTCTCATTAAGTTGTCCAGGATAGGTTTCAAATTTTTGGTTCTCCCAGATTGCTAAGATTAGAGGCACATATACCATGCCTGACTTATTTTTAGTGTTTTTATTTTTTTAAGAATTGCCAAAATATTTTCTTAAATGGCTATATGATCTTACATTCCCACCAGTAATGTGCAAGAGGTACCTTTCCTCAGACTTTTACCAGTTCCTATATTGTCTTTTGACAATAGACACACTAGTAAGTGAGAGCGGTTTTCAAATTGTGATTTTAATTTGTATTCACATTAAATTAGTGATTCTGAACATTTCATATGCCTCATGACCAATCAAAGAAGATCAATACCTTCTTTTGAGCAATATCTATCTATATAACTTACTTACGTTTCACTTAGGATACATTTTTGCTATTCAGTTGCTTTAAATGGTGTTTAAGAAAGACAGCTACTTATCACGTTATTCTGGGGATGTGAAGCAGAATATAAAATTAAAAACTATGGTATAAACAGACAGGTCTCATGATGAAAATATTGCTGTACAGTAATGATTGACCAGAGCCTTCTCACTGGTGAGAAAAGAAAATTTCAAAAGCCATGTTGGTCCCAAGTAATATAATATCCTTGTTGTTTACATAGACTCACTGGGGTAGAATTACATCTGTATGTTACTGAGGTTTACATTTAGCTCAAGAGGTCAGAGAGAATGGATTTCTCAATTATTTGTACTGAAGACCTGTTCCCTAGATATTTCTCATTTATGCAAATGGGTAATCTGTGAAATTATCACCTAAAATTTACCCTTGCTGATTTATATAACCTCAGCTTCATTTCTTGCCTGCCCCATTGAAAGCTCTAGGAAATATTAGACACCAACATCTGTGACTATTACTGATATTTACAACCAAGCATCAAGAAGATCTCAATGCTTAAATCACATGCCATATTCATAAAATGATTTAAAATATGGTCAGTATGACAGTATAAATGACTAAGCCCTAGCACAAACAATTCCTTTCTTCGGCAAAGTTTGGCATCAAAATGCCAAGGCATGATATTTTTAAAAGTCTACCTGAGCCAGTGATTTAGCTCAGTTGTTCCACTACCTGCCTTGCAAGCACAAGGACCCAAGTTCAATCCCCAGTACAAAAAAATACTGCCTGTGGCCTGGCTTCTAGGGTTTGGCAAGTCAGAATTATACCAGTCACTTTTGGATGGAAACACCTCCAACTGCATCAGCAAACTTATTTGCATCCTGGAGGGTTTGATCTGTAAATGCTTTTATTTTTATGGTAGTAATGACAGCATTAAATATAAAAATTGATATTTAAAGCACTTAGATTTGTATTTTACCTGAGATGTTATAATGTTTATGTGATTTTAATATAAATTAACACAAGCAATATATATAAGGTTTAAAAAATTCAAGTGCCACAGAAGGGTATTTTAAAATGAGGATTCCTATATAATTCCATCCTATAATTCCCTGATGTCACTACCTCAACAATTTCTTGTGTGCATTTCCAATAACTGCCCATGGCAATACACAATCATGTGTGTGTGCATCCTTTCAAAGTATAAATAAGAACAGACCACACTATCCTCTACTTTATTTTTCAGTGAAGAATGGACTGACAAAGAGCTCTACTATTACCGAAGTCCTACTGCCTCTTCTCCAAAGACTGCTGAGGTAGAATTAATTCATATTTTCATAGAAATAATTGAATATTCTAAAAACTGTTATTGAGCATGCATGTTTAGAAGTAATCAGATCATTTGGTCATTCTGCTCAGTTTACTGAAGTAGTGACATTATGCAAATACTATAATACGATGTCTACCACGCTACTGACATCAATACAATCCATCTGTCTCACTTATCTTTCCCAGTTTTACTGGTTTGTATGTGTGTGTGTGTGTGTGTTGTACACTTAGTTCTATACATTCTTATCTCCTGTGTAATTGTGTGTCTTCCACAGTCAAAGCACTGAATGATCCCAATAACACTATGATCTCTCCATGTCCTCTAATTACACACACACTTACCTTCCACTACCCCCTGCCCCATGCATGACCCCTGGCTGCTACTACGCTGTCTTCCATTTTTAAAATTTTGTCATTTCAAAAGCTTTATATAAACTGAATGTCTTTCTTGCTTTTGTTTTGATTTTAGTTTATATCAAATAAAAGGAGCACAGGAGAAGGGCCCCATAGTCACTCAGGCTTCAGGAGAAAGCAATGATCCCTTCCCTCACACTGCTCAAGTTACATAGTGAGGTGGGCTTGAAGTGTAAACTGGGCCAGGAGGACATCAGGGATAGGTGTGGGGTGCATTACACGCCACACTTCCAGGAGGACCCACTGGTCACATAAGGAGCCTCTGCTAGAGGAAATGTGACAGTGTCTATCTGTTGGAGAGTAGTCAAGCAAAGCAGTAAGGTGAGTTGGTCACCCCTTCACTCATGTTCATCCCTTGTCTCAGCAAGGATGGCAGATTCTTCATCTGGAACTACAATACAATGATTTGCTGCAAATGAAGGAAGCTCAGTGGGCCGCAGTTCACAAGCTTCAACCGCCTGTAGGGAGAACAAGTTCATCTTGGCTCCAGCAAGTTGAGTCTGATAGTCAAGAAGTTGATGGTGATAAGGAGACTATAGTAAGCATGGTCTGGACCCAGACAATTCCTGAACCAAAGGAACTCAGAGAAAGCATAGATGAATTTCATCTACAGGCCTGTGACATGGAAGTCATCCTTGCTGTAGATGAAGTCTTTCAGTATGGTGATGCACTCTATCTTCTGGTCGTAGTACCTAGTCATTTCCAGCAGTGTGATCTCGATGGTGAATGCCTTCAGGAGGGTAATCTAGTCCTTCTGGTCCAGATGCAGGCAGCCAGTCATCTGCTTGGCAAAGTTCACAATCTCTTGGACTGAGATGATGGCCAGCTCTATGAATTGAGTGAAATGCTGCCAGCTGGCATCTGGCAGGTGGTCTGAACCCAGGGGCTAGGTAGGCCTGATTTGGTCTAGGCAAAGGGGTCTTTGTCTCACTGCATGAAGGCTGCCACCAAACTCTGGGTTATAAGTTTCTGAATTGTCATTAGCTAGACACCTTCACCTTCCCTGGACTCATTAGCACTTGCCTTAACCCCTCCAGAGATGGCCCAGCCTGGGAGGCTGAATTCCTACTGCTACTTGGCTCTACACTCAACTCATGCTCCTGCTGTTACCAACTCCAAATCTTCTGGATCTGTTTCTTAAGGCAGGTATGATGCTTTCTCATCTCTGCTTCCATACTTTGTTAGCTTATTGAGCCAGATGGGAGACAGAAGTTAAAATCTAAGCAAGAGAGAAAACCATGTGAATTTTCTCTGAGCAGTCAGAAAGAAAATTGTGGAAACCCAATAGCTCACATGCCTCCACAGCCTTGTAAACACTTCCATTCCTCAGCACAGAACTTTGAGCGACAGAGAAGGACTAAGGGACATGGAAGAAGTACATTCTGCTGCCATCCATCCTATGCTGTTCTCTTCATCCTTTCCATAGGGTTCGGTTAGGGTCAGTACACTGAATGCCAATGCTGAACATTTAGGCATGTCACCTAAGCTTGATCAGATCAATTTTTCTTTATCAGGCCAATTATAGCCAAAGACGGGGCCACCCTACAAATATGGTAATATCCTCTTCATCTCTACATGTCAAGGACTTTGGTATTTTGGGCAAGCTTACCAGATGGGGACAATCACAGACTTTCAAACTGGAATTCATATCAGCAAGAAACACCTTTAGAACTAAGCAAAGCATATGGCATTAGTTGTTTACTTGAGACATTATTGAAGGATGGTAAGTTCCAAGATATTTTCAAAATTTCAGTAATGTCTGTAAGGGTCCTTACATTCTTTGTCTCTACTCTTCCACTTAGTGATACAGTTGCTTTCCCTCATGATGGAAAGAGTACTATTCTGCTGAACCTGTCCAGGGTGACAGTCAAAAACATGAACATGATCAATATATTTTGTCCAATAAGAATTTACTCAACAGTGAGACTATGGCTGTTAGACTAGCATATTATTGGGGTAGGAAAGGTGACTAAAGATGAATATTTCCCCAATTGTGTTATTTTCTTTTTTCAACACTAGAAATTGTACTCAGAGCTTCAAAGATGCAAGAAAATTATTACGCCGAAGTGCTACATCCCCATCTCCAGATAGAGTAATTCCTATATTAATGTCTATATCAGACAGTGTCTCTCAGGAATCTTATAGCCTTAATGTGGATTAGCTTGCAGAGCTGAGGTGTAGTACAAAAATGAGACTCTCATTGTGCCAAAGCAGGGACCTCTGTGGATTTGTGTCACCCAAGAGTGCCCCCTGCAGATATTCCAGAAGCCTTATAGAACCACCAATGCTTTGACACCTGTGCTTGGAGTTGGTGGACTATTGGCATTTTAGCAGCTGCTACTCACAGTCCATCCATCAGCATGCCCTGCCATCACTCACCTTGTGTTTGCATACTCAACTAGATCACATCCAAATGTGAGTAGATCCATGATCTCACACAAAACAATGGGCGATGTTCTTGTGCATTTTGGAAAGCTGTTGAGCCACTGCTCAACAATGCTTTCTGGGAAATATAAAAATGCATTTGGGATCCTGCCTATGACACAGAACATAAGATGATATTAATGAGTCCCAGCAGGATCAGAGGTCTAAGCAGTGAAGATCTCACTCCTTTCATGGTGATGGTTAGCCTCAAGAAAAATGGGTGGCAATGACTGATAAACTGCACTAAGCTTTCAGGTGACAAAAAAATACCACATTCATCACAACGAAAGGAACACAAAGAATTATGCCCCCATTTGTACCTCTTTGTGGCTTTCTTAACATATCTTCCACTTCAACAAAGGAAGGAGGTTCTGTTTATGGCCATCTACCTAAAGAAAATTAGAAACTTTTATCCAAGGATGCTTGGGGACCCATCTCTGTTATCCAAAGATGGTAGCCCTTACTGCAAGGACGTTGCCTAGTTCTTTCCATGTGGAATACTTTCCTTGTGGGTCTCAGAAAAGGTTTGGAATTTAATATATCAAAGGTACAAGAGATTATCAAGAGGAGGTGAATGTTTAAATGTAAAATAAGCATTACACTAAAATGCATATCACCATTAATTTGCCTCAGAATACCCCTCTCTTCAAACACATTTATCCCATTCTTCCTTGTGTAGTAGTTCTGGAAATTTCACTCCCCAAGTATCTTTCGGGGATGTGGTCAGAAATGCAGTGAATACTGCTACTAAATTCCACTCAGTGAAATGTAGACTTATAGAAACATTACAGTGTGTCCTCATCCATCTTATTTATTGGATCTGGGCCCACGTGTGACATCTGGTAAAATGACCTCCAGGAAAGATAAATGTTCTGAACTGATTCAAGACATCAAGGTATCCCTAATGAAACTTAAGAAAAAAGACTTCCAGAACTGCTTCAAAAAATGGGAAGAACAAACAGATAAGTGTCTTTTAAATGAATAGGAGTATTTTTAGGAGGTTTAAGAGTGATGTGTTTTTTACTATAATAATTTTAATTTAAATATTCACAATAGTTTTCAATCACACTTGATTGAAATGCTGGAGTAGCTGTGGGAAAAAAAGAACCTTTTTCACTATTGGTGAAATTGTAGATTTGTGCAACCACTGTGGAAATCAGTGTGTAGATTCCTCAAAGAACAAAATTAGAGGTTCTATAGACTAGCTGTACCCCAGCTGGGTGTCTTCCCAAAAGAATTAAAAGAATCATACCACAGTGATATATGCGCACTAATGTTTGTAGCAGCACAATTTGTCATAGTTAAATCTTGGAAACAGCCTAAATGCCCATCAACTTATGAATGGATAAAGATGTGGCTCTTTACATAAAGAATGAGAAATTAGAGGCATTTATAGCTAAATGGAGGCACATTGAGGCCCTACTCGTAAGAGAAATAAATAAGATAGGCATGTGTAAATTCTGAATAATTTTTCTGGTATGAGAAACTGAAAGTGTAAATAAGGATCAAAATGTATGATACATTTTATGAAATAGGAAGATAAGGCCCAAGGAGGAAGGGAAAGTGGGGCTAGAGGAAGTGGGAGGGGAGGGAAAAGGAAAGAAGGAAAACGCAAAAATACGAGAAAAGATAAAAGCGGAAACAAAAACCTTTGTCAATAGAGAGGGGTGGAGGGCCTGAAGAGAGGGCAGGGGAATGGGGAAAATACAAGAACCAAGATAGATTACATAAAGGTACAAATTTCCAATGATGACTGTCATACCTAAAATACAACAATAAAATTAATTTTTAAAAAGATGTGGCTTTTTAATACAACCGAGTACTACTCTGCCTTAAAGAAGGACTGGCTCGAGACATTTAGAGCTAACTGAATGCACCTTGAGTCCATACTCTTGAGTGAAATAAATATCAGATGCAAGTGTGTAAATATTGCATTATTTCTCTGATGTGAGAAATCAAAAGTGGAAATAAGGACTACAACATGTAATAAATATTGAAAAATGGTTAAAAATATTCAAATGAGAAAAGGGGCAAGGGAGGGTGAAATGAAGAAGGAAAGAAGAGACAAGAAAAAAGAGAAAATAGAAGGAGTAAGTGGAAACAAAGCTTTTGTACATGAGAAAGGGAAAAGGGATTGAAGCAAGGGAAATGGCGGAAAAAGAAGCAAGTTATAACAGGCACAGATTCAAATTCCCTATTATGAGTGTTATCACTATGTATTTCTAAAATGTACCAATAAATGTTTTGCTTTAAAAAAAGAAAGTAAGTAAAAATAAAATTAAGGGGAAAATAGATTGAGCATCTATTTATTTGAGAAGGAAATTGATAATATGAAGAGTTCTCATCACTTCAAAAAACAAGCTCAGGTCACACAGCCTAGTTATATCCCTTCTTACACGACCAATTCAGAGACCATCTCTGTCCTCCTTAAGTGGCTTTGTGGGAACAATTGTATGTGGATATTGTTCAGATGTCTTTGCTCTCTTAATTCCATTCCTAGACTTGCCTGTAAGAGTTTCTGGAGACACAGACACACTCACATCAGCCTGCTATTACTGGTATGGCTTCTCTCTCTCTCTCTCTCTCTCTCTCTCTCTCTCTCACACACACACACACACACACACACACACACCCCACACCCCACAAATCCTTCCTTCTTTTTGTTGAATGGGAAGCTTATGGAACCAAGAGGTAGGATTTTCTTCTATTTGAGTCAGGTCTAGACATAGTGATTTATTTTTCTTGTAAAATATGACAGAAATATAAATAGAAACATTCCCAGAATATCTAGGGCTAAACTATATTAAAAAAAAAAACTTTTCAACTTCTGTCCAGATTTTATTATGCAAAACTCCCTGTAGGGTAAGCTAGCCACCAAGAAACTTCTCTTAAGTGGCTATACTCTGAAGATGTCCAATCTACACATGTGGAGGGGGTGTCTGATCAATTTGATGCCCAACTATCCTCCAGCTGTTCCAGCAAATTCTATTGTGATGCCAAAAATGAAAAAGGAAATGTTACATTGGCTTTCAAGCTAGTGGAGCCTCCAGATGGATCCTGCTCCTGTCATTATTCAACTGCAAATGAATGAGAGACCACAAGTCAGAACTGCCCAACCAAGCCCAGTAAACACACAATATTTGACAGAAAACAAATTATTATTTCAAGTTACAACGTTTCAGGATGCTACCTTAAGTAGGATTAGATTTTTTAAAAGATACTGAATGTAAAACTTGCATTTCGAAGAATACAGTTTCAGGGGTCACTTGTGATCTCACGATCAAGGCGACATAGAGAACTGAGATTTGGTTCCCATGAAGCATGTGTCTTCAAAGTGTATCCAGAAACTGCAACTCCAAAATGAGATCTACCCTAGGACATACATAAACACTGCTCAGGCATTCAGCAATCCTTCCTCTTTCCCTGTAACAATTAGAGTTTTCTTCATAAATATAACAATTTCAGGTGGCTTTTTTTGTAGCCACAAATCAAGATAAAAATCAGTATAAATAATCTTGATATCTCAGAGTATGGTTTCTTCTAAAAATATATCTTTACAATGCCTGCCACTTCACACATTTACAGAAAGATAAGTCCACCAATGGTCAGCAATGTACCACACCCCACCAGCAAGTTATGCTCCTGTACAATATTCCTACCACATACTCAACCACAATCCATTACTTTCACATATTTTAAATAGAGCTATATCAAAATATATTTCCCAAAGCCTGAGCCTCCATGATATCACCAGAGTCAGCTTGATCTCTTGCATACGCTACATGCATGGATATATTGCCGTCTTACTTACGTAATTTCCTCCATCACATGCATCAGCCTGTCTTGGCTACAGCTGCTCCTGTCATGAATTTTTGTACTTTGCCAATAACAAAAGATGCCAAATAAAAGTCTGAGCATAACATCTTCCAACATTAGAAATATAAAAAGAGTATCAATCTACCATTCCAGCTAAGCAATACAAAATAAAAATTAAAAAATTTTAAATTAACGTGAAATATAAAATTTTCTATGGCATTTTTTAGTATTTCAAATCCCTTGTAGGAAAAAAAAGGCAAATTTTCTTTAAAAGTTTATTGGATAAAGGCGGAAGTTTATTGCTGTGCTGATCTTTTGCATTCAAATAATTTTCAGAACTTGTCTAAACAAAAACATTGCTTTCCCATGGATCCATCTGATTTGACAGTATAATCTTTCTCACTATAACAATCAAGCTGGAGCTTGATTTCACCACTTATGTGAAAATTGCTTTTCTAATGGAAAAATGCATCATAATTGTGTCAATAAAATTCGTAAGCAAAGCCACTTAACAACACAAGATTCAACACCAGCTCTTCACTTTGTAGAATACCTATGCAAATTGCTGCCTAGGAAACCAAGCTGTTCCATTATTCTTTTTTTTTTACACTAGCTTTTTCTTATTACTCAATTTTTTATAAATTTGCTACTTAATTAAACAGCAAGCAAAGATTTGTTTTTAATCACATAGCAGAGAATGTCACCAATTTATTTTTAATTTTTCTTTTCAAAGCATAACTATTTCTCCTTCCAATATAAAGAAAAATTGCCACCAGCTAAGCCACAGGTGTGATACTGCAATGCCAAGGTCATTGGTATTTTCAAAGATTACTCAGCGGAAACATTTTTCTGTCTGTTTCTCTTTTAAACCTTAACTTGTTTGTTATTCCCTATATTTCTATTATTTGACAGCTTGAACACAGAAAAAAACCCCAACATTATCAAATAAATGCATTGTATAGTCTCCCAATGTCAAACAAAATTAGACATGCATATGTCCCTCTGCCTCCATTATTACCAGAAATGCTAAATACCACATTAACAAAGAATTTAAATTATTATTGAGCAATTATGGAACAAGTTAAATTCTTCTCAGAAGCAAAACATAAATATAAGCATTACCACCGAAAAGCACAGTGAGACACAAAGGGGGAAATTTTAACTTTAAATTACCTCATAATAATTCTTTTAAAATATGAGAAAAATCATGAAGTTGACTTCAATAATATGAATTGCTCTATCACATCCAAAATAGTATAGTTTTAATAATATATTTTATATAATACCTAAATCTATAATAATAGATTAATAGAACTTTTCATAAGGTATTTTTTTTTCAAATTAATCTTTTTATAGTTGTTCATTTGTTTTTGTTCTGTAGTATATGAGATTAAACTCAGGGCCCTTGCACTGAGATGCATTTCTGGCCCTTTTTTTAATTTAAAAATTTTAAGGTCTCACTTAGATTCTCACTAAGTTGCTAATTGCCCAGGCTGTTCTGAAACTTAGATTTTCCTGCTTCAGCCTCCAGAAAACTAAAGTTACAGATTTGACAACCACATCTGCCTTCAAATGAAGTTTGAAAAATTTAGCATATATTTTATACTTATAGCAAGTCTCATTTTGCACTAGGTACATGTCAGGGGCTGAAAGGCCACATGTAACTATCACACTATGCAGTGAGTTTTCAAGGGTATATAGTACAAAAGTCTTAACAGAAAATCATTTTTCCAGGACTGGTTGCTAAAGATCAGATATTGAAAATAAAAGTCCATAAAGCTAAGTAATTTTAAAAGCCTAAGGAATCAAAGAAGAATTCAGTTTTTTCTTCTTAGGGAATGTCAGTGAACTATGAAAGATCATATAAGCTAATGAGGGATTTGAAAACATTACATTATGCCCTTCCATCCCTATTTTTTGAGGGATAATTTTGAGAGTAGATACAAATAGCTAATATTTATAGAAATATTCAACAGTTTTAGATTTTACATGTCATTGATATTATATAATATTTGTTTTTGTGACCTAGCATTTCATTTGTCCTTTAATTTTCCACCATATGGTCACAAATGGCAGCATTTTCCTTCTTGTTCAAATGCATAACATTCCACTGTATCTTTCTATTTATCATATCTCATGACACATAAATAAAATAGTAATAGATGTCTAAAATTCTAAGTTACATTTTACTTATGTTCATTGTTTCTTTTTTCTGCTGGTGGCTGCTACTTACCATAATGAATAACATATTCTTTCAAGAGAAATAATCATTTTATGATTTTTTTGGGTATATGATTTGATTAGGCTTCAAGTTGTATGGTAAGTTAGTTATACTAACATCATAGGAATTGAAATTACCCCCATGAAGTGAGAGAGAAGGTGAAGACCTATATACTAAGTAAAACATTTTTTTCTAGGTAAAAATAATTGGATTAAAATGTAGAAAACAGCCATTTTAAATTTTGCTTTCTTCGGCATCCCATTTCTCCATTCGCTAGTAAATAGCAAGTATCTCCCAAGTCTTTGTTCTGTTGTTGCTCTAAAAGTTTTCTGAGTTTTAGATAAGAGGAGACAATAGCAAAACAAAAAAAACTTTTTTAAAGGGTGAAAATCTACTTTTTACCTTCTTTATACAACAAGAACATCCTTTTGGGGATACAGCCTGATTTAAATTTCCAAGAATGACACATTTTAGCAAAATATGTTTGAGAAAGCAGCGGTCAGGAAGCAAGGACAATGGTGGCTAATGGAAGAGGTTCAGCTTTAAAAATAGAAATAAACTGAGCTGTACCTTTACTATTTATTTAACGTTAAGTGTCAGATAAGTGTCATGTTTAAGGCAACATTGATTGGAATGTATTTTGGTAAGCTAGACCGTACTGAATGATAATGTCACTTTAGCCCTGTGATAACAATTGAGTAACAAGACATTCCAGGGTATTTTACTGAGCTGCCATAGAAAAATTACAGTGAAACTTCTAGTAATGACCAAAATGCAAACTTTCTGATGGTAATATCACATTAACAGGAGCAAGTGCAGCAGCATAACAATGAGGCCAAGGAAGACAAACAATAGTGCTTTTGACAGTCCTTATATGGGTATTTAGAATTATCTGAACATCACAGAGATAGCAATTGCCAATGGAGTGATTTACACAAGATCAGAACAAGGACTTTGGCTAAAAAAACACCCAAAAACTCTTCTAAATTTATATATGCATAAATTAAAAGAATCTAGCAAAAAGCCAGAAATGAGCATAATGTAAAACAGGAAGCATTTAGATGGAAAACAGTCTAGAAAAAGGAATTGATATGCAAATCTCTCCTGTGAGTAAACCTTAATATGTCACCTAGTGTCATATTTGCCCTGTGACATCTTAGGTAGTTCCTGCAATTCTGCATTTCTACAGATTTCCCAGGTGTTAATGTTGGCCTTTTGAATACCGTCCTTTGAGAAACAGGCTATAGTGAACTGTGATAGCTGGATTCCTTGTCTACCCACCAGAATATTTGCTCCCCTTATTTTTGTCCTATTTCCTATAAGGACACTTATCTTTTTGTTTGGTTATTCCTGTAATCTGTTCACACAATGAACCTTCACCTTTGTAGAAGTTGGAACACTGCCCAGGTCTATCAGTAAGATTCTTCAATCCCCCTATTTTTATTGGATTAGAGGTGTGCATCTAACACAAGCCAGGCAATTGACAATCCTTTTGAAAGCTTCCTGAAACTTGGAAAAAAGGTAGACATTTTTCTTCATATTTCTATCTTGAAAGAAATCCAATCCACCTGTTGGTGGCTCTATTCCTATAAAAAACCTACTTAGAATAAAGGCAACATAGATGGAAGGAGAGTTGTAAGATAGAAAATAACAGTTTCTAATTGCATACAGGTAGTTTTTATGCCTTAAGTCACTCACACATGAAATTTGTTCACCACTCTGAAATTCCAGCTGTGAGCCACATACATTCCTTTTTCTTGTTTAAGCTAATTTGAGTCAGTTTCCTTGAAGAGCAACACAGATTTGATCTTACGTCCTTCATTACCTAGTCTCCTTTTAGTTTCCACCGTTCAGTTCTTGCCCTCCACAGTGCTCTAATTTTCAATATAAAGCTTTAAAGTATAGCTTCTCACTGTATTGTGTTCCCAGAAGAATATTGAAACAGCAGATTCTCTATTTTGACCTTCAGCAGAATGCAGGGACTGTTTTGGTGATTCATATAGAATCCCAGAATAAACAAAATAGCTGAATACTTAGACATCTATCTTTTGTGTACCTTCCTCTTTCCATATTTACACATTTTCCCACTCTCTAGCATTTTATTCGATTTGGTATAAGCATGCAGTTATTAGAGATCTAGAGCTCCTGATATTTTAAGCAATTAGTGGTGATGTAGTAATTATTCAAATAGAAACTCAAGCTTTTTCTGCACCGGGTAATTTTATACTCTTGACATGGGTCCATCAATTCTAAGTCAAAAATATCTAAAAAGAGCAAAAAATAATTGCATCTTTACTAAGCAAAGAATTTTAAATTTTTAAGCAATATAGTAAAGATGACTATTGATTTCCAAATTATATTGTATTCAGTATTGTAAGTAATCTAGAGAGAATCCATGGATACTGATATACACGGAAACATGGAACCAATTCCCTCCTGGAAACTGTGGAATGACTATTTTTATTCAATTATTTAACACAGAAACAAAGAAACAGTTATCTGGTATTCAAGCAGAATTTTTCCAAACGCGAAAACTCCCCTGTGTCATGTGTCGAAGGCATGGCTGCCATTCAGCTTTTATCTCCATATTCATAATATGCCATTTCCTTTTTTACTCCCATAATTTAAATGCCTGTTTTATCAGATGAGGTAAAAGTTCAAAGAAATATCATTTGAAAAGTAAAGTAGTTTCAAAGTCACCTGAGATTTAGAAAAGTAAAGTAGTTTCAAAGATGCCCACCTGAGATTTAAATTATCCTGCACATTATTCAGTATGAAAGCTTGATGTGTTCCAAAAGTAGCTTAAAGTTTTGAAGAGAAATTCTCATTTCCATGTCTGGCACTATTTCATTTTAAGACAATTAATTCTATTATAATATCCCTCTTGAAATTAAATTTCCAACATTCAGAGACTCTAGAGTTCACTGTAGATCACTGGGAGAAAAATACTTCAGAAAATTATTTCATGAGGTTTCATTCTCATCACAGGAAGAGTTGTTGCTCTGGGGGTTGCCAGGATCAAAACTTGGATTTGAAAATGTTGTCGTAGAAGGCACTGACGAGAAAAGATTGCTCCACACAACGATGCATGGAATTTTGGGAAAACCTCAGCACGTTTCCAGCATTCTGTCCTGGCTTGCACTGCTACATGTTATTCCCAGTGGGCACTTGGGCTTCTTTCATTTCTATCCTATTCAGCTTTTCACTCACCCAGCTTACAGTCACTTACTTCAGTTTTGAGAATTCTCCATCAAAATGGCAAACTTTTGACATTGTGATTTATACTTCATATCGAAATCTGTTTCATTCTTAGGAAACAAAAAGTGGTTACTGCAGTTTTTGGTTTGTAGAGCCTTGAGAATATCCTTGCTGTTTCTCCAGTGCTCTGTCTCTAAAGCCTCAAACGTTAAGAATAGTGTTGTCCCCTATTTGCTAAGAACCCATCAACCTAAATTAATTCTTCTTAATACATCATTGACTACCAGTGTTTTAAAATATTAGATTCTCCGTGCAATGTATGATATGTTAATATAAATGTATAGACCAGTAATTGACATTGGGTACCGCAAACCCAAAATCTGTAAAGAGAAAGCCGATACCCCAGAACTGTGATGCTTTGGAGGGAGTCTCATTTGTGTGTGTTTTTCCTCCCTTAGCACTTAGCATCCTGGCACCCAGCCCTTCATCGGTAAGTCGTTGGCAGATGTAAACCGGAATAGAGCTTGTGATGTGTCCCTCTCATGGTTTGTCACAAGCGCTGAGTTTAGAGCTGCCTGGCAGATCATTAGTTTGCCAGTTGCATCATCATTCTTCATTTTTATTTATGGAATAGTCTATTGAGCACACATCGACCCTTAAATCTCCTTGTCACAGTTGCTGGGTCTGTCAGTCTCCTCGATGAAGTTAAGGTTGCTAAGTCACCAATTTAAATTGGCTGTTTCGCCATGTGTCCTCAATAGAATACAAGGTGTTCAGTGAGGGGAAAGAGATAGAATGATCATCCTGTTTGCCTGTATTTAATTCAACCCATTTTGTACTAAAAACTGACAGTGATTTAGTCCAGCTTATGTAAAGGTTAGGTCTAACCTAGATTCATTCACTTCAGGAAAAAAAAAAAAATCAATGTTTATTGACAAAATACTTGTGGACTAGGCCTAGAAATTTGTCAGAAACAGTGAGAAGTCTGTTCCCCCAGAGCAGCAGAGTGTCTCTGTCTCCTCTGCTGGGTTCTTTTCCTCTGTCAGCAAGTTATGTTTGCTTCTTAATGATCTCTGCTCTCTCAACATGGGTCCTTATCTGCAACCCATTTCAACCCTATTTCTTCATCAAGTAATTTCTCAATTAAGCAACTTCTGGGCCCAAAGCAGATGCCTCAGGGTCTGAGTGATGGCTGCTTCCTAATATTCAAAGGAGGAATCTGAATGGTCCAGTTTATCTTTGTGCAAGACTGCATTTGTAGTCAGTTACTAGTCAATGCTATTTTGACATCATTAAGTGCTTCTAGTTTAATAATTGATGGTAAATAGTAAAGGGTGAATATGGTAATTTAGGTAGCAAGGCTTATGCATAGAAAGATATCCAAAATTGAATATGAGCCACACAGCTAAAAACAATGTGCATTTATAGCATAATTAATTGTACAGCTATTTATAAGACTACTGGGGACTTATAAAACTACCAAGTGCTCAAAGTATTAGCACTTGATATTTATTACTTTCCCCCAAACCAGCGAAGGTATCATTTTTTACTGTGCCAAATATGATATGATAATGGCCTCACTGTTACTGTTCTGTCTATGATTAATTATTGTGGTTCATGCATATTAGGGCACAGTAATCCTTTTGAGGTTTTCTATACTGGAAAACAAGGTGTAACTTAAAGGGAAGAAGAAGAGAGGAATCAGCTCCGCACCCAAAAGATAATTTAAAGTTTGAATGTGATAGGAGATGTTCTGTGCCTTGTGTGAAAGACAGAGTCTGCCTTGGAGGAAGGTATTTGAGAAACCCTGTGGAGCATTTTCCTATTCTCGCAATCCCATCTTAATAAGGCAACACTTCTGAGAGAATTACAGGACACACATGAAGTCAGCAAAAGGGCCATTTTATCCCAGAGCTCAGAATTCTAAGGAAATTAAAGGTTAGGTTAGTAATGATGCAGCTAAAAAATTCTGTGATAGCAATATTTGGGTGTTAAAATGAAAATCTCCTTACAGTATATTTAAGGAACCATCAATGTTTTCAAAGTCTGTTTTTAATTTGATAGTTTTAGATCCCTCTCAAGTTCTGAAATGCTGTATAATATCCCTTTGGATTTGGATTATTCTTATACAGATTATTTAGCAACTTTGTATTAACATGATTCATGAACCTTCAACTCCCTGTCTTGTTAAGTATTAAAATATGTTTAGCTGTACTTGAGATTGGGAAAGGAGATACTTGCTTACTCCTTTGCCCACAGTGACAGAAGGGACAGAGCAGTGCCCACAGTCATAGCAGTGGCAACTATGAGTGGCCAGATGGCAGCCTCAGTGGCACTGAGGGGTAAATCCTGTGTCCTCTGCCCTCCTGCTCTAACTTTTGATCAGAATCACTGTCCTCAGGTGCTGTGTTGCTCGCTCCAATTCAGTTAAATATGATTTTAATGTAATTACACATTTGTGATATCTGAAATTTCTCCTCAAATACTATTACCAAAACACAAAGAAGTAAATCTTACCATTTGGGATGTAGTTTATTAAATGAAGAATTGTAATGGTTTTTTAATTTACGATGGGTAACAAACAGGACATAATAATGGCTGGTAATGAGTTGAGCATTCCAAACCCATAAAAAACACCGACACAAACTCTAAAAATATTCTTGGACCACTGTTAAGATTGTCATTTCATGCAGAAATTAGACTTGCGCCTGCTTTTGTTAATGAGTTTTACCTCTGAATTTCAGATCTCCTTTACTTAAGATGACTAGTGCTATGGGAAAGCATTCTATCATCGTGCATCATCATCTGCTAAATTTTGTCTTTCTCTTCTGATCATATTTGCTTATGGATTTCATGACCACACTTTTTAATAATTTAGAAAGTATTAAAATAAAATGTTAAAAGAGAAAATTGGCATTGAGAATGAGGAATTTCTTAAATCCTGCTAATGACCCTCTAAATCATGTTTGACATTTTCCCCTGTGTATTTATTGCTTTGTAACTTATTTCTGTATAACTTATTAACTTTTTCTTTTGGTAGCAGGGTTTGAACTCAGGATCTTGCAGTTGCAAGGCAGATGCAGTGCCACTGAGCTAAACTCCTGGCCCCTGTATAACTTATTTAACTGTGTTTAACTTCACTTTAATAATGAAAACAATGTTTGATTTTTATACTTTAAAAATTCAATAATTTTGCATAGTAATTGAATTCCATATTTAATGGTTATACTTTCCCTTTAAAATAAGAGTAATAATTATAGATATATTAATTACACACATCTCATTGAGGCTCACTGATGTTAGGAAGAGTCACTACATGCATGAAGGCTTTATTATGCACTCAACATTTTTAAAATTTTCGCTACAGTCTCCCTGTCAGCTTTAATAGTCCTTTTCTGTCTTGGTAGGGATTTATCCAATTGTACTGACACGGAATATGTTTCAGCTCATTAAAAGGAAGAAGTACTTACTCTAGCAAATTTTAATGTGTTCTACATTCATCTTGCCAGTATAGCTAATTTCATTTTTATATGGAAAAGTTTATTATTATTGTAATTATTAAACCTTATAGTTACACAAGTGCCGCATCACCTCTTTCTCTTTAAAATATGAAAGTTCTGAGCACTGAATTATTTTCAGAAATTGGGTGTTGTACACAAGAAATGAAATGTAAAGTGAACTCTGTTTCTAAAATTAAAATATCAGTTGCATAAAAAGAACCTTTTGTAAAAAAAAAAAAAAAAAAACCTTTTGTAAACAGCACATAATGTAATAAGCACATCAAATATCTAATTTTCTCTTAATAGTTGAGGCTGGATTTGAAGTAAATTTCTAATAATTGCTATAAATAATTGTATGGTATTAGAGATAAGTGTCACAACTGAAAAAATTGGGACAGTAATACTTATTAAATTCTGAGATTTGATGAAGTTTCAGCGACTGGAAAGTAAGAAAGTGAAACCAGGTATGGGGTGCTGCTATCTTCAGATACTCTGCTATTCATGATTTGTAAGTCATTTTGTGAAATTTAATCTTGAGATAACCTTCGTTATTATGACAGAAAACCAACCTAAATTTATGATATGTGACTTCTCAGAATAAATGATCAACTATTTGATTTGCAAGGGCTGGCAAGTTACTTAGTTGGTTCTTCCTGACATTAACATCAATCTTTTCCAAATGAGGTCCAAACATCATTATGTGTAATGATTTTGTAATAACTCAAAGAAAAACTGTTTGAATTGATAGTTAATATTTATTATTATTTTTCAAGTATGTTTATTGATTTCTTAACAGTGTTATAAAGATCTTTTTCACAATACATTTATTAAATACTAAGAGTATAGTATAACATTTTTTATTTAATATAGAACATAGCCTATATGGAATTTTTCTTCATACCATAATGTTCACACCTTTATTTGAAACAAATACTGAAAGAAAAGGCTTGTCCCTGTGAAACAAGACAAAATAAAATAATTTAGACAAATGAAAGCCACACTGATTTTGAACAAAATGCAAACCGATATTATCAAAATATTACTGGGATTTTTTGGAGACCCTGTAGAGACCAACATTCCCTAGTGACTTGAGATGCTGTCTGTACAAAATGTGTATAATGCAGGCACTCAGGAGGCTGAGGCAGGAGGATCACTATGTAGTTGAGATGTACCTGGAACTCACTATGTAGCCCAGGCTGGTCTTGAACTCACAGTGATCCTCCTGCCTCAGCCTCCCAAGTGCTGGGATTAGAGGCGTGCACCACCACTCCCGGTCGATATGAAAATTCTTCTTATTTCACCTTGCATTAACCAGGTTTATCATTGTTGGTTGTTTCTATTGTACTGAAGACTGGCATTCACCATACATATTTGAGATGAGGGCTCACTATGTTGTCCAGGCTGTCTTTGAAATCCTACAAACAAATGATCATATGTCACACATTAGCCTGTGGAATTCTGGGACCACAGATGCATACTGCTCAGCATTTATAGTAAGAGCAATCAGCACTCTGTAGAGTTATAGAGTCATACCTCAGTTCAAATTTATATAGTATTTCTTTATTTATAAAGCGCTTGTTTTCAGTATACTCAAAGATATTAAACAATGCTTAGAAAAAAACAGGTCAAAGTGAATTTATAGGAATACTTAGAATATTTTTACCAAGACAGGTGCCCATATAAATATATATATATATTGTTGTTTTGTTTGTTTGTTTTGTTTTTGTTTTTGTTTTTTTGTTTTTTGAGACAGGGTCTCACTATGTAGTTGAGACTGACCTTGAACTCACTATGTAGCGCAGGCTGGTCTCCCGGCTCACCAGTATATTATTGCTCCTCCTTTTCAACTAATTTGTTTAAATTTTCAAAGTTAGATCATTTCATCTTCACTTTTAGAACTACTTTTTTTGAAGAGTGTAATATATTATCTCTCTTTTTTAAAGCTACCAGAGAGTTAATGATTCAGGCAAAACTTATTCAACTTATTAAATTGTAAGTAATACGTAAGCCTTGTAGAGCTGTGTATGTGTAATCAGGGTCTCCTATATTGGGATCTAAATTTGAACTCCTTGGATAAAGTTGTTGACAGAAGAGAAATAAGTTTCAGAAAGAAGACGACTCCCCAAGGAATAATAATAACAACAAATATTTTTCTCAAAAGAAATAATACTCAGAAATAATGGAATATTATTCATACATCTATCTCACAGCTTTTAAGGTTCTTAAATACAGAGAACAAACGTTTCATTCATCATTGCTTAAGCGACAACTAGCATGGTGTCCCCCACACAGGAGAAAGTTAAAAATACATATTGAATAGTATTTCATTTTTAAAATTAAACCTACAATTCCATGGCATCTCCTTTCCTGAAAATGTTACAATAACATTTGTCAGTGAGTCTGTTTCTTTCTCTCAAAAATCTCTAACTTTATTCTCTGTATATGCAATTTCTTCTCCGCTCATAAACTCCAAAATTCCAACTTACTCAGAATTCAAAGTAAAAGTATATATGAAGAATTTATTTATTCTAGGCATAATTTTCTATGTGAGGTGCTGCCTACGAAATGGTGAACAAAGGGATTTAGCTCATTGATGCCGCTGCGTGCCTTGCAAGGGCAAGGTTAAGAATTCGATCCCCAGAACCAAACAACAACCACAGAAAAAAAGCAGACACTAACATTCTAAAGCTCACAAAATATTAAAAGTTTAATTCAATATAGTAGTATTAGTGGCATAATGAGAAAAGTAGAAGATGCCACTAAAATAGGAAGGTATCTAAACGAGTTGTAGTATGTCAAGAAATACCTCAAGAGAAGTGGTGTCTAAATGAGAAGCTGGCCAAACTGGAGCACACATAATAAACGTTCCAGAAACTCAATGCTGCAACTAAGAGAATGATTTCAGTGAAGTGAAATTCTGGCTTAGATGCGAATGAGAAGGAATTTGATCTTTCTGAGACAAAGTGTAAGACTTGAATAGGCTAAAGTGACTCCATGCTAATAGGCCAGACTGTGCTTCTTCATATGCTAATTGCTACCTTGGTTAACAGCCCGCCCAGGGGCAAATGGTTTGACAAAAGGTGACCCTAGAACATTTCCTGCATAAGATAATCAACTGTTTGCAGTATTGTTCTGTGAATTCCCCAACTCTTTGTTTAGAAAAACCTTATAAAAAGTACCTCAGCCCCTGAGCAGTTGCCTCTCTGAGCCACCTGGCTCCGGGAGTGCTGTCTGGCCAGACTAATAAAGGTCTCTTTACCATCTATCCTGGTGTGTTCCTTCCTGGGTTTCTCGTTCTCCGTCGAGCTCCCGGAGCCTCGCTGGGTGTTGGGCCCAGCATTGTGGAGGCCTTTTTGGCTGTTCACGCTCCGTGGAGTGGAAGTGAGACTTTAGGTCTTACAAAAGGACAGGAAAAACATCATAGTGAGGTATAATGCATAAGGTAAGAGAAGAAAAATAAAATAGGTAAGATTGTTAAGTTCCTTGTAAATTCAGAAGTGTACTTTTATACATCGTTTTTTGATATTTAAAAATCAGTTGTATTTACTTTAAATTGTTCTATGCTTTTCACTTCTTAACCATTAGGTTTGCAAATTAACTTTCATCATGAAATTTATATGCAAAGAACTTGAGATCAGGTAAATCTAAAAATTACCTTTTGTCTCCATAAAGGTCAAAACATTCTTGAAAGTTGTCTTCACTTTTTAGAATCACCATTTTTAGAATCCTTAAAAGCTTTAGGAAGATATAACCTGAATTTGTAAAGTATTATTGTAACCTGAATTTGTAAAGTACTCTTTACATTTGGGGAAATTATATTCTAGTGAAGATACGACATGCTATTCACTTATTACCTGTTGAGTTTGCTAAATACTAAAACAAATGATTTAGCAGGCAAATGTAGTACCATCTCAGCTTTCCAAAAGTGAACATGTAGAACAAATCATATATCAAAACATTTCCTTCTTTAAGTAGAATGCTTATACTTTATATTTTCTACACTAACAAACAGTATATCCCATAGACACAAAATAATAAAATGGTTAAAAAGAAATTGTATGTCATATAATGAGAAGGCCTGAGACAGTAGAGGTTTATCAAAGATTATTCCAAAATTTTAAAAAAATCAAGAACTTTAAATATTCCCTTTTTTCTCTGTACCATTCTAATCAAATTGGTCTCGTCTTCTATTCTCCCATTGTCCCATAATATATGTGATAGATACCGGTTTATGCATCACAGAAAGATATAACAATGCCCAGTGGAAAAAAAAAAAGTGCAATGTCTTCCACTTTAGTTATGCTAACATAAAATAAAACTTCCTAAGAAACCCAGGAGCTGACATTTTTTTTCACATCTCATTGAACAGAATTATATACCATGCCTGTCCTTCTAGTAGGTGAAGTCTATGATTTCCATGACTCATTTACATTATAGCAGTTACTCATAAATTTAGGGCAAGATTCTCATCTTTTGTGAGTAGATAATTGAAAGAAAGCAGATCTCTGTTCATAAAGAAAGAAATGAGCTATGAGAAGAAGTAGAATTCATATATAGTATTTGTGATATGTTTACAACCATCGCTGCCGAAATACTAAGTACCAAAATTATAGCTACTATTAAATGTCTCATGATTCCTTTTACATCTTATTAATGTTTTGACATAGAATTCACGTGGTTTCAAATAATTTTTAAATAGAACAATACACTCTATGAGCACTTCATTGCCAGAATATACTTTGAAACCATGAAAAATTTTAACTTAAAGAATGATTGTAAAGAAACAGGATGATGTGAAGAGTCAAGTAAAAATCTAGCACAGTAATTGGCAAGCACAGGCACAAAGAGGTTCCTGATTTTTGCTCTGTCTAAGGTCTTCTAAATGGTCATACTTAAAAATATATGGCAATAGGGCCGGGGATTTAGCTCAGTGGTTCGGTGGCCTGCCTTGCAGGTGCAAGGACCAGAGTTCAATCCCTGGTACCCTCCTCCCCCCAAAAAAACTATGCATTGAAAATTGATGGAATCTATGTGTTCTTTCAATAATCTCAGAATACACAATAGCCTTTACAGAGATAGAGCTGCATTAACCAGTTATCTAACTCAACTTCCTATCAAAATCTTTCTTCACTACATGTTGTACAAAATTTTTTTCTGGATAATTTTACTAGTAAAGTAATTCCTGAGGTGGCAAAACATCTCTCAAAGATAAGAAAAATGAATCCCCAATACAACAAATTTGACATGAAAATATTTGGCTAAGGAGAATTGGCTATAGACTAAGCATCTATGTTCCTAAGCACTGTTAGTGGCAGAACAAAAGGATTCACTTTCCTCAAGACAAAAACAATAATAGCAAACCAGATTAAAGCGGGTCACATAAAACAATGTACCCACCTACAATGTCACAAATTGCACAAAGCACTTTTTGAATCTGTGTCAATTATATATTTGTATACATATATTTAGTGCATAATTAATTGCTTTACACAATTTGGGGGTATTGTGAAATATGTATTTCTATGAGTGTGCATGTGCTACTGATTTACATATAGCTGTATTTTGTGCCGTTGCCTTTTATTGATACACTTATTATGTTAGCTAATTTATTTCTTAAAACAGCTAGCCCATTGCTGTTTTCTTTTGTTTTGATCACAGGAGAACAGAGGAGACTCCTGGAGCAGAGATGATTTTTTTTTTTTCATAGCACAATAAGTAGGACGAATACCAGCATATTTGCAACTAAATCAAGCAGAAGAGATGTGCAGACCTACTGGGCTTCTGAACTTTCTGTGAGTTGCATTGTCTTGCTTTTTACCCTGAGGTATTACCTTATCCCTCAAGGATGTTCATTGCAGACACAACTCTGAGAAACAGCCTGGAAAGAAAGACTGTAGGGCACACACGTGGCTCACTCCACAGGAATACGCAGGGTACTCAAGGTCCACACTCAGGCCACATCCTCCTATGATTAAAAGCATAAATGACTTTAAGTTCCAGTATGCTTTCAGAGTTAGGTTTTAATTTTTTAAAAATATCCTTCATTGATATGACTTATGTAAAATTCCCTCACCACTTACTCATTCTTTTATATTATTATTTAAAAAAGAATATACAATTTAATCACTTCAGCTATTTTAAAGTGTTAAGTATAAATGATGTGATTAATTTTAAGGCATTAATTATAACAGCCTGATTATATTTCATCTGCTGGCTTAATCTTCCTTCCACAAAAGAACAGTATTCCAATTGGGTAATATACGCTCGTGGCAATATAGAATTTGATGAAAAGGACATTTTACTTTAACTGAAACAAATACATCAGTGTGAGATGCATCTCACATTGGACTGAGACACATTAAAGTCTAATGTCAACATCAATATTTGACAGAGAATTTAACTCCAATGACAGTGTAACAGCTGGTCCCTTACTGAGAAGAACGGTAACAGCTGCCATGCCACTGGGATCTATAATTTCCACACAAGATGCCTAAGATGCCAATCTACAGCTTGATGACTTTGGTTAAAGTAGTATATTTGTTTCCCTCAGTCTTTCAAATGGGTAGTTTATAACTGTTCATTCATTGATTATTTTTTGCAGAGAGAGACATAATCTCACATCCAAATGGCAGAAAGCCCAGGCTTTTCACAGTTAAAAATTATCTTTCTCTAATTAATACTAGACTATTTCTTCCATTTAAATAAACTATTTAAGCTATGTTTTCCTCAGGGTTTTCGGGCTGCTTGTGTTACATATAATGATGCAAGTCTGCAATAAACTTTCGCAATAGATTTCAATAAAATTGCAAGTAGATACACAATAATAACCATACACCAGTGGTAATCAAAATACCAGTGGGCTATCTTTCACCATGACCTCCCACAGCTAAAATCCTTATGGAATGTCTTTTTATACAGCGATTGAGAAAACAAATTCAACTGCAGTTTTCTTTCTTTTTCAATTACCAGAGCTGTCTAGGTTTACATGAAGTACATTTTTTAAAATCTACACCCTGAAATAAGGTGAGATTGAATAACAGCCCTAATACTGAATCTTCTTACCAGAAAACAATAACTGCAAGTTTTTCTAGATACTTTTGAATCTGAATAAAAACCAAAGTTACAATAGGTATGCTTTAGGATGTTGTCACAAAATTTCTTATTTTATGAAAAAATGATGTGGTTCACTTCAAGTTAACAAATAGAAGAAATGTCTATAATGTTATTTTGAAATAAAAAACTATTCATCCAATGTAGAAAGTATTAATGGCAATAAATTTCAGAGAGATGTACTCTGGATTTTAACTAAGCTAAGGTCAAAAACCAAGAGAGACAGTTCCAATGAATGGCTCCCACTTCGACAACTTAACCATCACTAGCAACTTGTTAGAAATAAATTATTCAGGCTATATATCACGTCAATTAAATAAGAAATCAGCACACTGATACCTAGCAATCCATGTTTTAATGAGCTTTCATTGTATTATAAACTAAAATCTGGTAATTTCTAGTTTAGTTGTCTTCTCTCTACCCAGTATAATTAGGTTTTAAAATATAGGAAAATAGCGCACCAATATATGATAATCCATGTATATCCCATGCTATGTTCTGAGAAAAATGAAAGAATCTATGTAGTCTTTGCTAAATCATTTGAAAGATGGGGTCATTTTGATAAATCACATACTGAAGAACATAAAGAGGCAGCGAAATCCCAATGCACCTCTATTTTGGTTGTAGGAAGGGAATAAGGACAAAGAGTAAAGCCAATATCAGGCTGAGAGGCTTTCCCCAATTCTTTATTTTCTTTATTTTTTAAATTTTAATTTGCAATTTTTCTCACCAATTTTGAATTTTGCAATTAGCACTAAAAATGTCGAGAAAACTACTTGTCACCTTCTGCGGGCTTGGAGCGGAGGGAGTCCGCAGAATAGAATGCATACTAGGCTAGCTGGCCCCAGGGACAAAGCCCATCAAGTCGAAAGCCTAAGGTGTGAAACAAAGTCTGTGAGCCTGTCAGACAGCCCCACAATGAAACACTAATAGAAATATCTAACATCCTCTCCCCTTTAATCAGACAAAATTCTGTCACTTAGAAATTCACATCTATTACTTTTGCTGTATTCTTAGCAGAAATTAAATGTATGAAGTAGACGGTGAATCAAAATTCTTACCTGGAAAGCCCAAGGCCTTGGCAATCCAAACTGAAGAAAGCCAAGCCAAAGACAATAACTTGTTTCCTAATATCACACAAATAGGTATCCCAGGAAAAATTCCAGTGACCTTGAACAAAGTAATATAGTATCATACAAACATATCTAACTGTGACACTGTGACATTGGCTGGTTTTATATTCTGCATATATATATATATATATTTATATATATGTTACATATATATGTTACATATATATACATATATTACAATATATGAGTTACTTATTTTTTCCTACTTCAAATATTTTGTAGGTAAAGTTACAGTGATATAAAAAACTAAGTTAGAATATGCAAATGTACTACTATTTTAAAAACTGAACAGTGTCTAAGGCACAATAAGTGATTTAAAAATGCCTTTTGGCCAATATGTTGTGGTAATAGCCATCTCCCACATCTTTGTATCAGTCAGATATTGTCAGCTCATGAATGGGCTTTGTTCACACCCAGGGTCCACACCCAGAGTCCCAGAGTCCACATCCTGTCACTCTTGAGGCATTAGCCTGTTAGTTCACATCACAGGAGGGGGTGGAGACAGGGAGAGAGGGAGAGAGGGAGAGGGGGAGAGAGAGAAAGAGAGAGAGAGAGAGAGAAAGAGAAAGAAGGAAAGAAAGAAAGAAAAGAAAAGATGTAAGGCTGCTTGGAGCCTAGTCTCAGATTGAGCAAAGCATCTCCCACCAAGGTTTTTTGCCCAAAACTAGTTATAAGGAAGCTTAGATTTAAGGGGTATAAAAGTAGTCTCCACTCTTAAGGATGTGAAATTACAAAATGACATTGCTGAAAGGCAAGCACATGTGGCAGAGTGAGAGTTGTATCAATATTTCTATTTCCACAATCTTATTTATCATTTAAAGGTATCCAGTATTTTCACCTGGTACATCAGCTCAATATGAAACTCACTCTTGGGCCCTCGCTAACACAGAAACCAAGTTCCTTTGTATCAAGAAAGAAAACTAGAAAGGATTTGCCCTAGGAACTAAGTTCACCAGCCTAAGAGTGACACAAGTTACTTCCACTCACAACTGATCCCCAGAGAGCCAGTCTTGGGACCAGCTGTACGAGGTCAAGACTAAGTAAAAAATTAATATCTGTTATATCTTGTTAAAATTATTAAGAATCTAAAGGCGGCAATACAGAGGATTAAGTCAGGCCTGGGTATATGGTTACTGGGGCCTGTGAGAGTACACAGGTCATATTTCCTGAATTATTCTTGACTAGTGACAGGGTCTTACCCAAAAACAAAAGGGTGAGAAAGATGAGATTTACTGAGTCGTGAAGGCAGGGAAGTAGAAATATTTGAAGAGCTAGCATTCTTTATGAACACTGATGCAAAAATCTTCAGTACCTACTTAGAAACAGAAAAAAAGATCATACACCATGAACAAATCATCTTCACCCCAAGGATGTGAGATTGGTACAAAATATGTAAATCAATAAATGCAATACACCATATAAAATGAAAAAAAAGATAAAAGTTACATGATCTTCTCAATAGATGCAGGCAAAGCCTTTGACAAAACCAAACACCCTTTCTTGGTAAAAACTCTGCCAAAAATTAGGTATAGAAGGACTTTAACTCAAAATGGTAAAAGCCGTATGTGACTAACCCACAAGCAACAAAATACTAAAGAGAAAGAAGAGAGCATTGCCTCTAAAAGGAAGATTAAGGAATGGATGTCCACTTTCACCAATTGTATTCAATATAGTACATGGGAATTTAGCAAAAGCAATCAGCCTAAAGGAAGAAAAGAAAGAATATAAGTAGGAAAGGAAGAAGTTAAAAAGCTCCATTTGCAGACAGTATGATCCTTTACATAGAAGACCCAAAGCATTCCACAATGAGAAGACTCTTAGAACTAAAATATATAAATTTAAAAATAAAATCACATAGTAATTAATAGCTTCCTTTTACACCAATAATGAAACCACAGGGAAAGAACTCAGCAAAACCATTCCAATCATAAATAGCCTCAAAATCCATCAACAGAGTGAAGAGAACCTGTAGAATGAGAAAATCTCCCCGGTACCCCCCAAAAAATAGAATGAGAAAATCTTTGCCAGCTACTCTTCTGATAGAGAAATAATATCTAAAATGTGCAAAGATCTAAAAAAAAAAAACTCTCCCCAAAACAACTGATTAAATGGGGATTAATCAGAATCGCTGTCATCAAATTTCCAAAAAAAGAAAAAATGCTGACAAGAATTTGGGGAAGATGAACTCTTTTACATCATTGATGGGAATGTAAACACGTACAACTGCTAAGATGATTCCACAAAACAGTAAAAATTAAAGTTCCTCTTGACCCAGCTATACCTCTGAAGAATGTACTACCCAAAGAGTCAAAGGCATCATATCATATTGATAACTGCATATCCAATTTTACAAGAGTGCAATTCCCAATAGCCAAGGTCTTCAAACAGTCTAGATTCCCTTCAGTGAATCATGGGTAAAGAAAATGTAGTTTACTTACGCAGAGGAACATATTTATCCCAAAGAAAGGTGAATTTGAGTTATTTGTAGGAAAATGGATGAATCTTGAGACTGCAATATTAAATGACATAAATGAGACACAGAACATTAAATATCTCAGGCTTTCTCTCATGAAAACCCCAATTTTACATGAAGAGTAAAATGAAAGGCAGACTTTTGGGGAGAGGAGGGTATGGAGTGATACCATCCATTAAAGGGATCAAATGAATAAAGTATGTCTTCAATATCCTACAAGGAAGATAATAAAATAATAGGATAACATTTCAGTGAACATAAATCTAGTGAAATATAAAATGGGCAGCCAGGTGTGGCAGAATATCCCTATAATGCCAGCACCTGCGGCCCTGAGCCAGAAGGATCACTGCAAATGCCCAGCCAGTCTAGCTAGGGAATTCAAAATCAGTCTAACTATATAACAAGACCCTGTATCAAGAAACCAGATGAATAGATAGATAGATAGATAGATAGATAGATAGATAGATAGATAGATAGATACACAATTTCCGGTTTCCTTTAGCAAAAATCTGGGGTGTGCTGTGATAAAGTGATATGAGTGGAGGATGAGGAATAATGTCAAGGCTGGACAAGAGGAGGAGCTGAAAAGTGAGATCTTGCTCAGAGCATAGTTATTATAATGACTTTCACTGGAAACCGATGATGAATGAGTTAGATTAACCAACTGGAGAGTGCTAAGTGCCCCTTCATGCTTCCTCCCTCTCTTCAGCTTAGAATATCAGCCTCCTCCTTCTCACCCTCCCATCCTCACAAGCTGAATCAATCATCTCCTTTGTTCAAGTTCTGTGCAGATTTAGTTGACTCTGGTTTCTTCCCTTTTACTGGAGATATGTACATGCTACTTACAATGCACCGGTCAACAAAATGTCTCAAAGAAGGAAATTATCCAGACAACTCAAGTGCCTTGGAAATTTCTATATGAACAGAGAAAAAGAAATTGTTTTAATACTCCCAGTTTTAATTACAGAAATAGAAATATTTTCTCATTCCTGTCTAAATGATTTTTTCAAGTAATTTTGCTAATTCTTTGGATATTAATTTTCCCTTATCAATAAAAAATAATCATCAAAGACATTATAATTTTTGCTCTCATATAACAGTGGAAATTGCTTAAATGTGCATTATTTAATTTTTATGAGAATATCCAACTTCAGGCTTGCTCTCTGTATTTTTCAGATTTTTCTTGGTAATGCTCACAGTTTATCTTCTTATTTACTAAACCCCATGTAACTAAACTGTACTGAGATGTGAGTAATTCTGAGTTTTTGTAGCTATTTGAAAAGGAATTACAGGTTATGTGTGAAAAGGTTCACTGCTGCTTACATTTAAAAATTATTGTATTACTTCTTTAATGACTAAATGATGGTTTTATATTGAAAATGTATTTTCATTCATGCTAATAATCTATATTATTACCTGCCATTGGGATATCATGAGTGAATCTAGAAAACACTATGCTAATTGAACTATGACAAGCATAGAAAACAAGTACCACATGATCTCATTTATATGTGCACTCCAAAGACCAGGTTAGTATCATAGAGCCAGAGAGTAGAATGAGAATTACCAGAGGCTTAGGCAAGGATCCTGATGATTGAGGGATATACATACGAGCCGGGGATTTAGCTTAGTGGTTCCACCGCCTGCATCCCAAGCACAAGGACCCAAGTCTGATCCCAGTACCAAAAAATATATATATATATAAATATATATTTTTTTCCATGCTATTACATAAATGAATAAAATGATTATGTCAATTAAAAATAGCACTAATAAATAAGAAATACTAGAAATTATGTGTAATTTAGAGTACAAACAATAACATTGCTTTAGAAATAAAGAAATCCAAAAATTTTGATGTTATTATAAAAAGTAACATTATTACCATTTGTAAAGCAAGTATCTTAGCTTTAATTTTAGTAGAGATTAGTCTCCAAAACATAGTTCACAAATATATTTCATAAGTGTATATATGAGAATTGTATCAGCAAAAAGTAATTTCCTTTAATTTTATTAAAGGTCAGTGAAAATCATTAAACTCAAAGATTAAAAACTCAAAATCAAAATTCCTAAAAGGGAGTTCTACATCAGTGATTCCTTTTTACCTTATTTTAATAAAGCTGTAATAAGACAAGAATTCCCATAGTCCTTCTGCCATGAGATGTTTTATTGGAATGAAATCTATATTTACAGTGGAATGCACATGTGAGATTCCTGAGGAAACCACTAGCACGCCTAAGCAGACTATGCTAAGTAACGCCTGTTGTCTCTGGCTGTTTGTTACCATAGCTCATTTGTGTGCTTTTGTTTTCTTTCATTTATTTGAATTTAAATAAATAATTCTTTCGTTTAGTGTCCCGTTTTTCTACAATTTAAGCTCAACTTTCAATGTCCTCCAAACCAAGGTAATATAGATGGAATAAAATCCAGATTTATTTTTTGAAATTTCTTGTGTATATGACATCAAGAAAACAGGCAAGAAGGCCCAATGTGAGACTCCATCACGTTTATTGCTCTCTATGCAGTGAAGGAAACAATCAACAAAGTGAAAAGCCGACCCATAGATAGAAGAAAATACCGTGAAGCATAAATCCAATAATGGATTAGTACCCAACATAAATAAGAAGTGTGTACAATTCAATACCTTAAAATGATCACATAAAGCACAATAAAAGGTGTTTGAAATCATGAATCACCATGGAAATGCAAATCAAAATCCCAAAGAAGTATCATCTCTCTGTTTTTAGGATGGAAATTATCAAAAGTTGAAAAATAAAAAGAACTGGTGAGAATATGGAGAAAAGAACCTTGCTGGTAGAAATGTAAATTGGTACAATGATTTGGAATACTTTGGAAATTTCTCAAAATATTAAAAATAGAACACTATATAATTCAGCAATTCCATATCTGGGTATGTATCCAACAAAAAAGAAGTCAGTAACTCAAAGAGATCCCTGAATGCCTACATTCATCACATTATTATTTAAAATAAGCAAGATATAAACAATTTAACTATTAGTACATGAATAGAAAACATGTATATTTACACAGCAATCAAAGTAATATCGAGATTTTTGTAAACAAAAAAACTGCCATTTTGAGAAAATGTGGGTGCACTTGGAATATATTATACTAAATGAGGTATGCAAAAGAGAGAAAGACAAATACATCACAATCTTACTAATACATGATATATAAGAAAATAAAGCTCATGGAAACCAGGAAGAAGAAAATACTTACCAGGGATTGGGATATGGGTAAAATGAAGTTACTAACCAAAATCTATTAACTTGAAGTCATAAAATAAAAATTTAAAAAAAGAAATAGCATCTTTGATGTGGTAGTACAGTAGTTTAAGTAAAGAACTCCTTAGCAAAGGAGTTAAATTTTTAAAAAGTAATGTCTTTCTTTGTATATACATTTCTTTATTATACATTGTGATTTTTAAATTTTTAAAAATTTGATATTAATAGGTAGAGTCGGGGATTTAGCTCAGTGGTGCCACCACCTGCCTCCTCACAAGCACAGGGTCCTGAGTTTGATCCCTGAATTGAAAATTTTAAAAATAAATAAATAAATAAAAATTGTCATTAATATTTCTACATATTCCTGAGATACAATGGGATGTTTTCATTCATTATAGCTTTAACTTGGAGAAATTAGCATATGCATCATCTTAAACTTTTATCTTTTTTATATACCTCTAAATAGTTGGAACAGAGGACTTTGAATGTAAATAATTTTGAATTCCACAGAATATTTTGTCAGATTTGTTGACAGAAACAATAGTGTTATTCAAAAAGTTCTATATGTTAATTTAATATACACTTCATTTTTCCTCCCAGGGTTAGTTTTAGAATTACCAAGTAACTTTATATTGTTTCCTCCTATTTTCCAGTCTCTACCCTATTACAAGTAAATAGCCAAATCCTTGATATTTTGTCCTTGCAAGATAAAATGATAACACAAACATCTGGCTGAAGCTAACCCTTAAAGAAGCTTTACAAAGATTTAAGATCATTGTGCATGTTATGTCAACACATTGAGGCTTTTGTGTTGCATTGAGGGGTGCAGATTTTTTAAAAAATTGCTCAGAGCCTTAAGATGCTAGGTGACAAAAGATAGAAGAAATGGGTTGCAAATTAGGAAAAAGAGGAAACCAGAGAATGCTCTTTTCTTTAACCAGTCAGGAGAACTACAGTGCATAGAGTATGAAACATTTTCCCTATCTACTTCCTCTCCCCATTTTATGGTGATGATGAAAATCGAGGAAATAGATTGGGTGAGATGATTCGTTTGAACAGGAATCTACAGAGAGGATGGATGAAGATAGAGCCCGGACACAAAGTTGCATTAATTCCAATTCTGAGCTCCTGGAATGCATCATTGTCTACCATTTGGGTGAATGCAAAATGAAATGTCACTGTTTGCAGGTGATAAAAAAAAAAAACAAGAAATTTTTACCTAGAAATTGGGTGAAATAAAATATTAGCTAATTGATTTTACTGGAAAGACAATATAATGACATCTTATGAGAAAGCCAGGATGAATGAACACATACATTTCTAGGATCATGTGCTCCCAAATAACAACCACAAGCTAGGAAAATCTTTCAGGAATAATAAGAATTATTCTTACTTGTATTCTTCTAAATAAAGTAGCAGGACAATGGCTGCTTGTAATAAAAAAGGATCAGAAATTCCTTAATTTTTCTATGGTATTAGTCCTATAATCCAAACTTTTAAACTTTAAACTAGTAGATTCATACTAGCCTAAATGACTGATATACTGAGTAATTGAAGTGAAACTGGCTTTTATAGCCCTGGGGATTAAAGCCGGGATTTTCACCCTCAGCTACACATCCAGATCTTTTGTAAAATTTTGAGACAGGATCTTGCTAAGTCACTAAATTTCTTAGGCTGGGTTCAATTGCAATCTTCCTGCCTCACACTCCCAGATTACAGGCATGTGCCAGTATGTTTGATTTGAAATGAAACAGTCCTGAGAAAAACTGCAAAATATATATGGCTGGCATTTTGTACATTATTATGCATCATATCAATATGAATTGGATTTGAAGTCATTTACCAAATTGTTAGTGAATAATTTTTTACTGTATCTTATGTTAATTTTTCAGATTTTGATAATTTAAGAAACAAGTAATTGTGGTATAATAAAATTCATTGCTCCTCCAACTGTTTTTGTGCTGAACTATGTTATTTTAGCATAAATACAAAGCTGTTATTGGTACAGAGATTGAAGTTTTATACAATCTTGAATTGTTCATCTGTGTGTTTTTTGGTAAATGTTTAAATGGATTTTTTTATGTATTACATATTGCATGAATATATGAAGTAGAATATACACATAAATTACTATTTCTATACAAATCTTGCAATTTCTTTGATATATACAATATTCTTAACACAACATTTAAAACTAGCATTTAAAATAGACATATTTTGAGGATTTTGAAGTTATGAGTATAAAAATCAGTTGTAATTATCTTATAGAAATATTGTGAATTTAGTGCTTGTGGGAAATCTGCATTTCAGAAGGCAACTAACTGCTGATTTATGGAAGCTTCAAAGAGAAATTTGTTAAAAGAGTTGATAGAAAAATGAAAGGTAAGGTACTATAAAAAGGTATTCTCAAAAATACATTTTCTTCATGGTATATACTAATTTTTTTTTTTGCTTTGTTTGTTTTTTGAGACAGCGTCTCACTATGTAGTTGAGATGTACCTGGAACTCACTATGTAGCCCAGGCTGATCTCGAACTCACAGCGATCCTCCTGCCTCAACCTCCTGAGTGCTGGGATTACAGGTGTGCACCACCACATCTGGCACTATACTGCTTTATTATAGAAGATGTAGGAATATCTCCTTTAAATAAATCACAAAAAAGACATCTATCATCACACTAATCACATGAATAGGTGCCCAGTCCACCTAGTCCTTGCACTGGGACACCTACATTCTGACATTTTACTCTGACATATTTATTGCAAGACTGCTTCTTTGTTGGAAGGCACTGAATGCCCTGTTAGTAATTTTATCCTATACAAAATAGATAAGGTTACAACTTGGAAGACAGTGGAAAATCATGTGGTACAGAGAAAGGAGACTGAGGTGACACTCAAGCCAGTCTGGTTTACATTGAACACTGCTCCAGACAGAGATGATTCTTCATATTCTGCAGTTATTGCTGGTACTGCTGAGGCTCAATGCTACAAAAGCTTCTGGCTCCTGGAAGAAAGGATACATACCATGGTCCAGCATGTAGTACAGACAATGCATCTCCTTGAACTCCCGTGAAAGTGATAGGATGTAATAATTTTACTGGGTCATGATTTCAGTTTTGCTACTGCTCTAGTCATCAGTGTGCTTAAAAAGTTTAAATGGTGAGTTCCTTGGATCAGAATACTTCACATTTTGAGCATGATAATTCTTCATTGTAAGAGGCTATCCTGTAGTTTGTGTGATAAGGAGCATCCCGAGCTTCAGTTTAACAGATGCGGTAGTACCTCTCCTCACAGTTTTGAAAACTAAAATTTTTCAGACACTGCAAAATTGGAATTGATTGAGAAACATTGCTTTAGTGCTTTAGTGATGTATGTATTTTGTTTTGTTTTGTTTGGTTTTACTGCGGATCCAACTCCGGTCCTTGTGCTTGTGAGGCAGGCAGTGGAACCACTGAGCTAAATGCCCGGCCCTGTATTTTTACTTGGAATCAAATCATCTTCCCAGTGTCATTGTGCAAGTCTCATAAGTGCTTACTCTTACTGACAACTTGTTATGTGCCAGGAACTGAATTAAGTGCCTCCATGTATATTGAGGTAACTACTCTTATTCCCCCAAAAATATGTGAGGTTGGAAAAGAACATGAAGAAGTGGAGATTACGAAAGTAGATTTTCTGGGATTCAAAGTTAAATGCTTGTGACACCAGGCAATATGAAATAAAAATAAAGACTATTATATCTATTATAGGTATGATTATGTTTTGTAAGGTGTCTAGTATCAGAATTGCCCTTGAATCTATAAATGTTTTCACGGAAGTCTGTGCATTAGTTCAGGTCAGGAAATGAGTTTCAACTTTTGTGTGTGTGTGTGTGTGTGTGTGTGTGTGTGTGCGCGCGCCAGGGATCAACTTGGAACCTCAAGCTTACAAGGCAGGCAGTAGCACCACTGAACTAAATCCCCAGCCCCATGTCTCAGAATTTGAAACAAAATCACATATCATAGTATTTTTGTTAGTCTAGAAAATATTTTAGCTAAAAATAAAATCATTAGGAATTATCCAGATCATTCAGTAACAGTTGATTTCCATATCCTTATAAATTATACAAATAACTCCAAAAGGTACACCATTTATATTTGTTATGTTCTAGAAGTCTTATATCTTTTCATCAGGGAACATAGCCAAATGTTGTCATGGGGAAGGAAATTGCTGTGTTTGTTTGTTTGTTTGTTTAGAATAGAAAAAAGCAGCAAAAATTGGTCTGGTCCTGATATTCCTTTGTTGGTACATTTTTCAGAGATCCCATTACTTAAATTCTCTTCCACCTTGAGAATGACTACTGACTTACTTTTTTACTTCTTTTTGAGTGGTTACATATACTCTTCTTCACACTATTGTAAGGTGAATTGCGTTCTTGGTGTAATCTCCACTTCGCCGTATGTATCATCTATCTTCCCTCTGGACTGGTAAACTTAATTGACTAACATTTTATTAAAGTTGTTAGTGTCTAGACTATACATATTAGAATAAAATGCTCTGTTATTTCTTATCTATGTCTCCAATTCTTTGTAAAGTTCTGGTATGAGTGTTATGTTTGGAATACATAACATTGAAAAATATTACTTCTATTATGCCTTGGAAGAATTGTAAGAGATTAAGATTTTCCTTAAATGTCTGATACAGATAGATTCACCAGTAAAACCAGTAAACCATATGGGTATGCACTTTCTTTGGGGGAATAATTTTACAATAAATTCAATTTCTTTAATACATTTAGTTTTTCTTTACAACTTGTACCATTTTCTGGCATTGTACAGTTTTACAGAATTATCTGTTTTATATGTATATGTGTTGGACAAGTTGTTGACAAATTTCTTTATGAAAATAATAAATCCACAATGAAAAAGATAGAAACATAAGACAGAAAAAGATTTGATTTGTACAAATTCTAAATGACTGAGAGCAAATATGATCAAATAAATATCATACTAACATAATCAGTTGAACCAAAAGGATATATTTTTCTCATGACTTTAGTTAACATGATCATTGTGCTCAGTTTATTTTAAGTCACAAGAAACAAGTGTTAATAGGACTGCACGGAGAGACATTGCTCGGTATTCAAACTCCAACCTCCCAATAAAAACAAAATACAATGCCAGAAAGCATGATACAAACTCATTATCAAAAGCTGAACAAAAAGAATATTAAAATACATGGGCCAAGGATTTATCTCAGTGGTTTTATCTCAGTGGTTCTATCACCTGCCTCTCAAGCCCAAGGGCCCATGTTCGATCTCTGGTACCAAACAAACAAACAAACAAAAAAATCAAGAATATTAACATTACCATCATCTCACTTTTTTGTGTATGATGAGAACACTCAAAAGCTAATGTCTTAGCTCATTTATTTATAAATATCAGCAGTCTCAGGAAAAAAAAAAAGAGCTGAACAAAAATTCCTTACAGTTTAGAAATCTTTCAACACGAGTTTCTTTTAGGATATTATTTAGGCTTGTCTTTTCTCTCAATCCAATTTTAGCATATATAATGGCCTGCTTTCCCTTCAAGAGCTAAGTATTTTAACTTCCATGTCTCCAGATATCAAATGACTTCGGGAATAATTTAGAAGATAAAAAAAAAACTGTTTACACTCTGTCCAACTATTTAGCACTGCCTATATTAAGTAATTTCAAATGTTTTAACCTCACTGTGGCTTCTTATAGAGTGTTGACACAGCTCTGGTCTCTATGCTAACTCTGTGAGATATAAGCAATATCAGAATTTGGTCATCTGATCTTTAGGATTTAGATAATTTTCAGTAATGTTCCACTTTGTGATCTACATGAGAGTGGAAGAAAAGTTATTCCCTGGGAGTGTCATCCAAATAAAAATTAATTTTGGCTTTTCATTAAAGAAATAACAAAACCTATATCCGTTACTTTTTTATTTGCACAAATAATTCTTCCTATTTTAGCAATCAGTAAATAAGTTAACTAAACAGTACTTGTACATAATTTTTAAGTTCGAAGTAGTGCCAAGTGAGTTTTAAAAATGACAATGGCAACGTGAGTTTCTTCTTAATTGTACTTCTCAACCTACTTTCAAATACACATACATTCCTATGCCCAGAGTTAACACTCTTGGTTTTCCTATTTCTTTCTGTTTTTACATTTGTTATTAAATAGTAGATGATTAATAATAGCATTTTACTTAACACTTTCAGTCCTTGTCCATTAATGTCCTATGGGAGTGGATGTATATGTTACCATGCCTTCAGCCATATTCCCCTCCCTCTCATTATAGCTACTCTGTCTTCAAAGCTTTATCATTTTTATGATTTGCTTCTGGCTCAAATACATATTTTAATTATATTTTATTTCCTTCACTACTTGTTATTTTTCTAGAATCAATAACTTTATAATTCAGTTTAAAATTATTTATGTTTGCATGTAAAGATATTTTCTCTCGCAGTATCAGTCAATATTTATTGTGGTAAAGAGGAAATTCTGCCATATATTTCAAAGACAATTTGCTATGGCAGATCCAATAAGCAAAAAAAAAAAAAAAAAAAAAAAGAGCTACTTTATTTTAAACCCAGCGTTTAATAAGACTATGGAGTCACTACCACCCTATTGTCCCAGAATAAAGTGTCCTGACCAGGATTTAGCATTGCTAGAGTCCAGCAACTAGGGCTTCTGGCAGGAGAGATCCACAATGGGACTCCTGGCTGAAGACAGGACTAAGGAAGAAAGTCTGTGCTTCAAGCTAAGGAATCATAAATATGCGGCTGCTGTTAGAGATGCCACTTGAAACCCCAAAACAGAATGCTTGAAAACTTTGCTTCCCGTTGTACCAAAAGAAAAGGGAATGGCATAACATGAATTTTAAAAATATATACATAGGTATGGCTGGGCATTTAGCCCATTGGTTCCACTGCCTGCCTCACAAGTACTTGGACCCTAGTTCGATGCCCAGTACTAAAAGAAAAAAAATATATATATAGTACTAATAGTATAGTAATAGTAGTTTCTAATTGCTCTATGATAAAGTACAACAAAGTAAGAACTTACAGTAATAATATTTCACAGCTTCCAAAGGTCAGGAGTCTGTGCTCAGTTGAATTGGGTCTTCTGCTCATGGTCTTACAGTGTTGTAACCAAGGATTCAGTCTGTAATGGGATCTTATCTGAGACTTACAGTTCTCTTTCAAGTTCACTTTGCTGTTCCAGAATTCAGTTCCTCCAGGTTGTAAGAATTAACCCCAAGCATCAGGAAAGCCTGCTATCTTGACAGTTGGCTCAAAATAAGGCTGCTTTCAATAAGGCTTCAAAACCAACAAGAGACTCTTTTTCTAACACGTTACAGTAAATTTTTATAATAACATCTTTTCCACAGGCCCAACAACCACTAAAAAGAAAGGTGGATTGTAAACAGTGTGTACACACAGACACAGGAATTTTTGGGACCATCTTAGAATTCTGTGTACCTCAGAATATGTCTAATTTTACACATGATCGAAGAAGCAATTTTATCTATCAGTTTCAATTTCCCCCGAGGAAATCCCCTTAGCAAGCCCACTTATCTCTGCCCCTATCTGACATCGGTGCCTGTACATCTACTACAAAACTGATAGCCTGAAAATATCCTTCACACTTTCCCATTCACTATCTCTGTGTTTCAGATTCTATTTTAACACTGGTAACTCCACAAATGGCATAACTCACAGTATCCTGCTAGGATGTGCAGAAATAGACCGTAGAAACTGCATTAATGGCTAAAGCATTAAATATTACTATTTCCATTTTCATACTATTAACAATAAAATAGGAATTTTATTACATTTAATAAAATGGTTATTTCTTGTTTTCTAAAAATCCTGTACATAAAATGTTATTTTGAGGTGATAAAACAATTTTCTCCAAAACTACATATATCCAAGCAAAATAAAATGTATTTCAATGAAAATAAATTTAAAATATAACTACCGTTCCTGATGAACATTTACAGACTTTCAAACCAAAGTCATATGACTATTAAAGGTACAAAATTATCAATAACATGCAAAAGGCTATCACATATTTTTAAGAAAAAGAAAATTCACAAAAAAGTCAATCAAAGTGGTCATATACACAAGGACTCATGCTCAAATACAAAACTAAGGCAACTGGCATGAAATTAGCATAATTATTCATATATTTAACTGACAAAATTTTTAAGGGCTGTACCACAAAGATGGACAGTCTTTGGATTATGGGGATACTGTCCTCATGATACATTCACTGGTTCCATAATATGATATGGTATAGGGGATTTAGCTCAGCGGTTCTGCTGCCTGCCTTGCAAGCACAGGGACCCGAGTTCAATCCCTGGTACGAAAAAAAAAAAAAAAAAGAATGATATGGTGTAAATGTATCATGAGTTATTTAACAGTACACTTTCAATATATGTTTAATTTCATGTTTTCATCAAGTTATATGAATAATGCCACAAGAGATATTTTTATTCATTATTGATGGAAATGTGATTTACAGCCTATTTGAGGCACAATTTGACTACCAAAATGCAAAAGAATATGGCTAAAAGTAACAAAAATACCTAATATGGTTGTGATGAAACAGAAGTTTCTCATAAAATACGTCGGGAGGAGTAAGTTAGGTTAGAACACTCCATAATCTATTAGTGCTGTCCATAGCAACATGGTAGCTCAAAGCACACATCTGGAGACTTGAGATGAACACTTGAGTTCCTTTCATCACATTTAAATTTTAGTTAGTATATAAAGGAAAGAACATAAAAAAGATCTTAACTTCCCCTTAAGGGTATTTTCTAAAGGTTGTGCTTACATTACTTAACCACACAGCTATATATATCTCAACTAAAATCTATGGAGGACATTGCTAAGTAAAATGGTGAAAATTGTTATTCAAAGATAATCAGCCATGTGCCCTTTGAAAGTACAAAAGGAAAAAGTAATAACATATAAGGGTAGAATATATGCTCAAAAATGTCTCTTATAGTACTATTCATTCCATTGGAAGAAAGCATAAAATTAAAAAAATATGTTGGTAGCATGCCGTTCAATAATTCATAATATATTTGCATCATATAATGTTATACAACCACTGCAACTCATCATGGGTAAGCATCACCCTGATCCAGTCACCTGTGAACACATGAGGCCTTTGGGGGAGAGTCTGAATCTAAAACATAACAAACACATTTAACAGATCTTCTAACTCATTCAGTATGATGCCTGTACCACACAGGCTGGAAATCTGGACATTGCACTACCCCAAATCCCTCACACCAGAATTTCTTAAAGTGATTTAGGTTCACCAACACAGTTTTTGGAAAATGGAAATTCAGAGCTGAGTTGAGTGCAAAGAGAAGCAAAGGAATAAGGCACCATTTTGCTGGCGTGGACCATGGCACAGACACCAACACCCTAAAGCACTCAGCTGAGTGTCAGATTCTTGATCAGAAAGCAGGCTACTCATCATGGAAGGAATAGCAACTCCCTTGGCTGCCCATGTGTGGATACTCAGCGCCAAGTCTATTTCCATCATCTCACCCAATACAATAATTCTTTATACCGTCCAATATTGTGCAGTAAATAGACCCTTTTTATAAAGAGGTAAGATAAGATTTTCTCTGGGAATATGTACTGCCTGCAAGGTAGCACTATTGCTAGTTTAATGTGAAAGTTTGAAAAAAATCTCTACAATCAGATATGTATTATAAAATAATGCTAAAATATAAAATAAGTTAATTTTCATCAATTTTTCAGATTCATGATTTAGCTAAAATGACTGGGTCCTATCAAGGCCTCACAGATTAAAAACTATGTGGCAAAATCTTTATAAGCAGCTTTATAATATCTAACTTGATTAACAACCCTTTCTCTTCATTTTTTCTGACATTTAATAATAAACAGTGCTTATTCCATTTTTATCTGTCTCTCTGTTTTTCCTTTGTTCATCAAGTACATATTTAAGATATTGTGGATATTTTCATACCCTTGTGATGTAAGATGAACATATATAGTTTTGAGATGCACCTTGACTTATTTTCCACTTTTCAGCCCACTCCTGTGGTTTACTGCAACTCTGTCTTAGGGAAAATAAGACATTATTTGCATGTATGAGCATATTATAATGAGTTATTTTAAAAATGACTTTTCCTCCAAAATAGAGACATTCAGCCAACTGAGGACCAGACCTTCTGGAACTAGGATTTCAATGAGAGTTGGAAAATGTGCTCTGACAGCACATCCTTTCATCAGCTGAGAAATTATGAATGTTTTAGCCCAGCAGTTTTGTGAGTGATGAGGAGGCTCTGTGACATTGGAAAAATCCTGCCTCCAGCTAGATAAGCACAGCCCACAGTAGCCCTGCTCTGTGAGTTGACACGTCTATATAATTTTCTTCCATGTATCTAATTATCTACACAATGAGGGGAGGGACACGCAAAGAAGGCAGGGCTGGGAGAACACACAGAAATTAACCTGTATGTCATCAAACACAGGACAAGTGAGTGTTCCCTCATAAATACCGAATTCAGAATTATCGTCAGTGAAGGTCATTCTCTTTAACTGGAATAAAACACGATAGCAATGCATATTTCTTAATCTCCCATATGAATTTCCTTTCATGCATTATATTTCCATCCCTCATTTCTTTTGTCTCATTTCTTGTCTTCTATTATACTGGCTTTAATATGCTTATTCCCTAATCTCTTCTTGGCCTTGCTTCAAATCGCTTATTGTAGGTAATTAGCTTTAGTGTGTATGAGCCGGTGTTATCTCAGCCTGTTCCGTTGGCAGCAGTCTTTTATGAGTTTCCTTCTTCGTTTAGAATGTAAAGGAGTCAGGACAAAATCAATGTCAGCCAAGATATGTGTGGGTTGGTTTGCTCATCATTTCAAGGTACTAATTACTCTGCTTCATTTTCTTGGTTAAAAAACACAGATCCAGGGCCGGGGATAAATGCTCAGTGGATCAACTGCCTGCCTCGCAAGTACAAGTTCCCAAGTTCGAACTCCAGTACCCCCAAAAAGAAAAAAAAAAAAACAAAACACACACACACACATGTCGCGAACCGGCGACGCAGAGCACTGTCCCGCAGTGCCTCAAACCTGAAAGAGCAGCGGGGTGGAGATGGGGCAGAGAGAAAGGAAGGACGCCAAGACAAGAGTCTGATCAAGGCGACGTTTATTGCAGGCAGGCATCAGCCTTTTAAAGGAAAAGACCGAACTATTATGGGCTAGGATTACCATAGTAACCTCAATACCTGCTCCTATAGATAACATCAGATCTTTAACATAACAAAATGGAGTTAACAACACCTGACTCCTACAGATCTTTGGCTGTCTGGGTTTCTCCCGTGCAGGGCAAAACAAGTTTAACA
>NW_022900915.1:28147761-28205656 GCF_012274545.1 Fukomys damarensis | reverse complement strand
GCAGGACGTAGAAAAAGGTTATTTTGTTGTTTTTTCAAGCATGGAAATCTTGGCAGTGTTATAAAATGACAGCGATGAAGAGACAGAGAATAAAGAGAAAACAAGAAACATTGGAGGAATACTGTTCTCATGTCAATGAAGAGTCAAAGTCAAGACAACTGGGATTGGAAATGGGCTTCCAAAAAAATGAAGGAACAAATATTTCTTTAAAATCAGAGAAAATGCAGGACTGACTGGTGAAAATGTCAATGTCTGGAGAGAGCAGGGTTTCAAGAACTGGAGAGATAGTTTAAGGAGGGTTCGGGGGGTTCCCTCACTGTCTGAATTATGCTTGTCTAGCACCAACTTTTTGTCCATTACACTGGGAAACAGTATTATGTGGGAAGGAAGAAGGCAGGAGATCCAGTAAAATCTTCTCAGAAACATTCTAATAGCAGACTCCAAACAAATTAGCAAACTAAATTGTTTGAAGGAGAGTTCATCTATGAACTGTTTTTAGTAGAACAGTGTCGCGAACCAGCGACGCAGAGCACTGTCCTGCAGTGCCTCAAACCTGAAAGAGCAGCGGGGTGGAGATGGGGCAGAGAGAAAGGAAGGACGCCAAGACAAGAGTCTGATCAAGGCGACGTTTATTGCAGGCAGGCATCAGCCTTTTAAAGGAAAAGACCGAACTATTATGGGCTAGGATTACCATAGTAACCTCAATACCTGCTCCTATAGATAACATCAGATCTTTAACATAACAAAATGGAGTTAACAACACCTGACTCCTACAGATCTTTGGCTGTCTGGGTTTCTCCCGTGCAGGGCAAAACAAGTTTAACACGTGCAGTCCCTTAAAAAGGAACAAATGTTGTCTTTCAAAAAGCCAGTGGGCCATGGCTGGCTTCCCACACACACACACACACACACACACATCCAGCAGCAGATACACTCTGGTTTTTTTTGTTTTTTTTGAGACAGGGTCTCACTATGTAGTTGAGATGGACCTGGAACTCACTATGTAGCCCAGGCTGGTCTCGAACTCACAGCGATCCTCCTGCCTCAGCCTCCCGAGTGCTGGGATTACAGGAGTGAGCCACCACCCCCCGCACAGCAGATACATTCTGTAACTGAAAAATAATAAAAGAAGAAAGGGTAAAATTAAGGAGAGTAAAGCACCTCCACCTGACTAAACTATTAAACATAAAAGCAAATGCGAAGCAACTACAAGTACATGCAAAACAAAGTACCAGTAGAAAGAATTCAGAGGATAGTGAAATCAGCTAATTGGTTTGGCCTCTACCAATCACACACACACACACACACACACACACACACACACACACGCAAAAGGAAGAAGAAGAAGAAGAAGAAGAAGAAGAAGAAGAAGAAGAAGAAGAAGAAGAAGAAGAAGAAGAAGAAGAAAAGAAGAAGAAGAAGAAAATATAAGCACCTATTGTTTTTTCACCAGAAGTAATACATCAAGAAAAGAAATAGAGCATTTTGCCATTAATTTGAAAATGAGTAATACAAAAGAAACCATGCGAAATTTCTGAGCCTCTTTCAAATATCCAGGAAAAAGAAACGTTTTTAGCAACTCCTAAGAATGTTCAGCAGAAGACAGAAATGTAGGCCATTTTTCTTTCTTTCTTTTTTTTTTTTTTCTTTTTTTGGTACTGGGGATTGAACTCAGGTCCTTGAGCTTGCAAGGCAGGCCACTGATCCTCTGAGCTAAATCCCTGGCCAGAAATGTAGGCCATTGCACAATGAAGGCCCTCACCTGAATCTCCAAAAGGTTATGAACAAGGAAACCATCACAGTGGGGTTTCAGCTGAAGTGAGAAAATATTCCAGAAGACAGCCCTATGAATTGTGTCTATCTGGGGTGAAAATAAAACAAGATGCTGAGAAAATGCATTCTCATGGGTCACTCTAATTTTTCCCAGTACAGTAATAACTAAGGAATATGGAATCCATGATCCCCGTAAAGAAGCAGAATGCTCTGTGTTGGAGGAGAGTATGTTGAGATCCCCTTACTTCTCCACAGAAACCTGCCTTATTTTCCCCTGCCTTCAGCTAAATAAGCATAGCTCATAGCTGACCTCCTCTTTAGTTGACACATCCTTATAATTAATTTAAAAAGTGGTCAGATAATTTCCTGCCATGTATTGAATCATCTACAGGACAGGGAAGTGCTATCAGCTGCTATGAGAGAAACTTTCTAATGAAATAGACTTGACAATCAGCATTTGAAGCCTCTAAACTGAGTAGCGGAATTCCCACCCCATTTCAAGATTAGTGAAGAGAACTTTGTTGAATTCTACTTAACATAAACTCAAAATAGAAAGTAAAACCTGGTTCCTCCAAAAAAGGCTATAAATTGGCTGTTACCCTAAACCCAACAAATCAGAACAGTGAACACAAAGTATTAATCAATCACAAACTCTACTTCAGTCTATTGGTCACCTTTTTATCATGCTCAGGAAATAAAACAACAGTTAACTTTACCAAGATAGAAAGGTATATTTAGCTCACAGTTTTGGAAATTCCAAGGGATGACACCTGCATTGGTTTAGTTCTGGTGAGGGTTGCCTCCTATTACAACCAAGTTACATGTGTGAGGAAGGGTGTACATTGCCCACCACAAGTCAGAATGAAAGTGTGGGGTGCCATTACTCCCTTAATAAGTACGCCCAGAATAACATAAGGATCTCTCACTAGGCTCCATCCTCTAAATTTCCATCCCATCACCCAGTTGCACTCCCTGGACAACAACCCTTAAGTCACAATCAACCTTTGGAACACACAAACCATATATAAACCACAGTGAAAATTCACAAAGCACATATAAGAAGTTACCCCACTCGATCTCATAAGAAATCCTATGAATACTTCCTGGGACTCAAAGAATTCAATCCAACTTCTCAATCCTGGCTGTGATAGCCAACGCAAGCGCCTCAATGCCAGTTTGTACTTGTGCTTGGACAAAGTGCTTGCAGTTGAACAAAGCACCCAAAACCCCCATAACCCACATGCTAGTAAACTCACTGTAGTTTGCAGGATGTTTTATAGCTCACCTAGAGTGTGTGAAACTTCCTTGTGCCCCCCAGTAGTTACCTGGCATGATTCTGCTTCTGTAAGATTCTGCTTGCTCTCCCCTGAGCCCTCCCCAACTGAAAACATGACTTAAAAGGAGAAATTAAACTGCTTCTCATTGCAAGGAAACTTTTGGGGCACTAGCCCCTCCTCAGCTGCCTGCTATGATAAGTGGGATCGAATCTAGCAGAGCATGGCCCATCTCTGTTGCTTAAACTCATTCAACAATAACAGTGTTATAGACTGAATCGTGTAACTTCATGATTCATATTGAGAACCTGTGACTCTTCGAGCCTTAGAATGTAGCTGTATTAGAAACTAGGGCTTTTAAAAAGGTGATTAGGTTAAACAAAGGGCCCAAATCCAATAAAAAAGTCATCCTCATGAGAAGAGGTTAAGAAACTAGGGATGTATAGGCACAGAGAAAAGACTGTGTAAGGACACAGTAAGAAGACTGTAAGGACAGAAGAATCAGAAGAAGCAAACCTTCCAATATGTATATCTTGGACTTCCAGCATGCAGAACTATAAGGAATAAATTTCTGTTACTCAAATCATACAATATGTGTGTATTTTGTTATGGCAGCCTTAGCAAACTAATACACTGATGTATATAAATTTACATGATCTGCACCTAATTTTCCAGCCCCCTTTCATTCACTGTGGCCCAGCTCTATGTTTCTACCCTTTGAAATATTCCAACCATCCTATGACCAATGGCCTAGTCCCTCAGGTTTCGTTTATTTTCTCAATTTGGTGATCATTATAATGGATGGCTCATTCTTCTCATTCTAGTCCCTACTCAAATGACATATAACACAAGAGACCCTCTCTGATCTCTCAATATAACCCATGCAATCTGTATCTGCACCACTGTTTTAGACATAGGTATACTAGATTATTACTCATTGAAAGAATGAAAAAGGTAACAAGGGAGTCAGAAGGATTCAACTAAAATACACAATGAATAAAGATTCTGAACTTATTTCTCCAAGTTATAGAAGGATGAAGAGACATGGTTTAACATCAGTTCAATTATTATGTTAGTTTAAGTGAGGACAGAAAAGAGCATATGAGAGGTGAATGACAAAGGAAAAAAAGAGCCATCACTTAAAAGAGGATGATGAAAATAATGTTAAAAAATATTTACCCTGAGTAGCTCTCACTAGAAAAGCACATAATATTTATCTATAGTCAATAAAATAACAGAAAAAATAAGATATTAAGCCAACATCAACAATAAGATGAAGAGAAAAATAGTGATTTAATAAAACAAATGAGAATCAATGCGCATAGAGCAAGTGTCACGAATGACAAAGTAGAAGAATCACATTCTCAAAGTGGGGTAGAGTTGTGTGGGCTACTGTATGCAATGGTAAAGCAGACAAAGGCCAGTAATTGAAATGAATAAAGGACAACAGAGTGTAAGTAGCACTATTTTCTCTATCTCCTCTGCATCCTGAATTCACTTGAAAAGAAAATTTCACATTGAAAATTTCTGCACTTGTCACTACTGTTCCCTGTCTCTCCAGTAGAAGGAAGGGTAGTTTGATAGTTGAATGTCTAAGATAATTGAAAAAATTTGCTTGAAGGGATGAAATATTAACAATGCTGTTCTCTGGCCCGCACTCTGCCTCTGTGGGTTCACAATTAGCAAAATTCTCTATGTAGATACCTGGAAAATCAATTTGAGACACTAATTTAAGTTCCACCTACTGCCTAGTTATAGAGAAAAAAAAAAAAAAAACGAGATTTGTAAGCTTTATAGTCTTTGTCTAATCCTCAGTGTAGAGGGCAAGGATCTAGCTCTTAAAAATATTTTAAAATCCATAGGTAGAGTAGATATTCCAAGTTAATTTTACATTGAACTTGCACAGAGATGTTCTAAAATAGAGATAGATTTCATCTCAGTCCACAGCGAATAAGTGTACTGAGCCTTCTCATTCAGGGCTTTACCTGTGAGGAAACATGATCACAGATAGGTCAAATGTCTCATGCAAGCAACTTGACATTCTCAAGTTGAGGGGCAAGGAAAATTTTTTTCTCTGACTGTAAAGGAGGAATAGGAAGAAACTGCCTTTTGCACCTAAAAGGGTCTCCTTTTTACTTTAACCTTTTGTTTGTTCAGTGGTTTTGTCTTGTGACACTGAAAATCAAACTCAGGGTCAACTATAACACAGAGCTACATCGCCACCAATTGGTGTATAGAGAATGCTCTTCCACGATCCAGAAGACTGAGTTTTAATGACCTAAAACTTCTCAGTTTCTGGGGCTTCACCCTTTCTTAGTCTGGGGAGATAAGTTATGAGTCTCTCTCACCCCAGGTGTTAACCTAGGGATCTTATTAGGGCTGCAATCACTTGGCCCTCAGGGAAAAAAACAATTGAACAGCAATCTTGCTGGTATATGAAAAGTATTAGGAGATAAGAGATTTTCTAAGAGCACTGACAAAATGTTCAGTTGAGGAAGTTTTATCTTCCCAAACAAAATAAATACTTTAGACAGAGATCAAATAGAAGCAAAAGGCAGCAGATATAAAGACAAAAACCTCAAAATAAAGACTGGAATCTACAGAGCTCTATAATTGCCTATTTGAAGAAAATTAATCCCAGTGTATTTAATGCTTTTTTAGAATAAACAGAACAAATATGATTAAATAGGGAAGAAATTAAAAAGTACAACACCCATGAGTCTTTCTGGAAATATAAATCCCCAGTGGAATTCAATCAATTAAGAGATAAGTAGCATGCAGACATCGGTAATGAACTTTTTATTTTTTATTTATTTTTGGTACCTGGGATCGAACTCTGGTCCTTGCGCTTGTGAGGAAGGCAGCAGAACCACTGAGCTAAATCCCTGACCCAGTAATGAACTTTTTATTATTGGAAATAATGCATGACAAAGCTATGCTCATGCTCTTTAGCAGAAGTAAATATTAGTAAAAATTTCTTGGGGTAATAATTTATAGAAATTTAGTGTTTTTATCTGCTATTTTAATCAGCCACATTTAAGAATTTAACATGATGAAATTTTTAATATTTGGAAAAGAAGGTATGTGATGAAAAGCAACGATAGCACTATTATTGGTGGAAGGATAAATTTTTACCTATTTAAAAGTTTATGAACCTCATCATTCAAGAATATTTAAATGATATGAAGAAGGAGAAATTATATTACTAATGTAATATCTGCATTATGAAAATAAAAAAGACTGCCAGGCAACAGACACAGAGAGATGCTGTTTAAGATAACAAGACCCACTGTGAAGCTCTGGTTAGCAGATACACTCCGTTTGGAAGATTTAGAAAATACCCACAGCGGTGAGACTGGAACACTGGAACATTGTCTCTCTCTCGAGATGCCAACAGGCCAGATTTTAAAGTTCCTGATTTATCTGCTTCATTTTTCAATTTCCTATTTCAAGTGAGATAATTTGCAACTTTGGGCTCTGCTAACTTTGTGTGGAAGACACCTGTCTTACTCTAGTGGGAAAAAAGAGATGATATTAACATTAATCAAGTGTCACTGGGTATGCAAAAATATCACACGACTTATTAAGATACTTTTATATTGTTACAGTACCAAGAACAAAGTATATAAACATTGTATTTTCAATTACATAGAAAAGTTGGAAATAATTTCCTACTTAAGGCTTGTTTTCTAATATTCTCATTCATCAAACAGAATAATAGTAAAAAATACAATGGGAACAGAATAGGTCTCAGAAAAGAGAAATTGATAGATGACCAATGTACAGGATTTTCTCTAAAATGTAAGACACTATGTTGAACAGTAAGAACATTCTGTAAAAAAATAGATTTAAGACAGAAATGCTAACAAAGCTCAAATCACAGAAGATGAAGTAGAGGCTAAGTGCTACTGAACAAAAAAGAAAGACAAGGTTGAGAGGAACCTAGGTATATTTTGAATACATTCTACATCTATAGGATTTGCACTATTGATATGCAAATTAAGGCCTCAAGCTCACTCTAAAAAAATAAAGTGAGGTTTTTTTTTTTAATTCTGTAGAGTACCTCACAATTGTCTACTGGCAAAGTAAATTTTGTGCCTTATAATGAGAAAAATCTACCATCATAAAAGACTTTGCAGAACTCTATGTGTATCAAATATATTATATCAAATACAGGAAGATGGAAAAGAAATAAATTAGGAGAGGCTAGTTTATATTATAATATACTTGCATTCCTATTGTATTTTTTACACTTCTGAGGAGCACTGTAGATTTTTATTAAATAAAAATAAAAAGCGTAATGTAAATATAACTTATTCAGAATACAAATAGAACATTATTCAAGTCAAAAGTTAATGTTTAACTTCATATAATTTAATTAACAAGTAAAAATTCCATATATTCATGGCATACAGCATGATGTTTTGACATATATCTACACTGTGTAATGACTAAATCAATATAATTAACATATTTATCACTGCATATACATATCTTTTTTGTTGTAGTTTGAGCATACACAATCTACTCTCAGCAATTGTTATTATGTTTTTTGTTATCATAACAAATTCCTTAAGACAGAATACCTTATGAAGAAGAGAAGCATATAATGGCTCATGGCTCTAGAGGTGTAAGGTAAAAGGGGCCTCATCTGTGATGACCTTGTTTCTGGCAGAGTCCTAAGGTCATGCAGAGAGCATCGAATGGCAAGGGACAGAGCGTGTGTCTATGCATGGCTCTGATCTGACCACTGCCCCTCTTCTTACAAAGCCACCAGGATTCAATCATAGAAGATTTTCTCTAATAACTAAATCTAACTCAATCACTTTCCTAAGAATCCATCTAAACACTATAATCAGATTAACTATCCCTCAATTTAATACCTGATTAGAATATGCCTTTAGAGATTAAACCTCCACTTGAAATCAGATAAGCAAATCATATTCAAACCAATTCCTTTACTAGTTGTAGTCACTATAATGCACAAGTGACTTCTTGAACTCATCTCACCTGTCTAATGGAAATTTGGGTTCTTCACCAACCTCTGCCCAATCCCATTACTTCACCCTCATCCCCCTAAATTTCTTGAGCTGGACGTTATTTATATTACTCATGTCAATGAAACCATGTAATTATGTTTGTCCATGTTGTCACAAATAAAAAAATTTCCTTTTTTAAAAGGTTACATTTTGTGTATACCACATTTTCTTCATCCGTTCATCCACTGATGCACACAGGTTGCACCAAAAGCTTGAAATGCTGCTGTGAACATGGAAATTCAGGTGTTGCTTCAAAATATTGATTTCCATTCCTTTTAGATATATGCCCAGAATCAGAACTGCTACATCATATGATGGTTCTACTTTTTAGATTCCTGAGGAATTTTCATATCATTTTTCATCAGACTGCACTAACTTGCATTCCCTCTAACAGTGTATGAGGGCACCATTACTGATCTTTATAGTACAAACTTTTCTAAATAAAAGGTATGTATTTTTACATGAAAATATCTTTATCAAGAATTCATTAATAGCTAGTTTGCAGATTGGAAATTTTCTTTAAGACAGGACAATGTCAAGGATAAAAGAAAAATCAACTGTGATGGGATAAATATATGGGAAACTTATTGAGGAAAACTATTCACATGTTCAAATGTATAATGGATAGGTATTTAAATAAATATTTACTTACTGAAAATAATTTTTGTAAGAGAAAAACCATCTTAATAATATAAATATTTGATGAGTAAACTAATTTTATGTCTGTATATGATTATGTTTTTGAAAAATTAATTGCAGTCATTTTATACTATAAGGACATTTTATCTTTCAATACACATGTTGATAAAAATATTAACAGGTTTAAGTCAAATAGAAATGAAATTATGGACCTAAGAGGACAAATATTTCGGGCAACACATTTTTTATGCCTATGCATTTGTATTTAATGACTCCATTTCCTATAGGTAGTGGGTACATGTACCTTACTGTGTCTTCCCTTCTTTCCACTTCCTTACTCCCTTTGCTTACCCTCCAACTCTTTGTTCCTTTCCTTTTAGCAAAAGACCAATCTCTCGATTTCCTCCCATTTTTAATTGTCCACTTTATTTATATTTTGGGTTTTTCATATAAGAGAAATCATGCAATATCTGAGCTTGTGTGTCTGACTCATTTGACTTAGCATTATGGTCTCAAGGTGCATCTATTTTCTTACAAATGATTCACTTATCCTTTATACAGAGTAGTACTCCATTGTGCATAAATTCATTCATCTGTTGATAGACATGTATGCTGCTTCTTAGTTTTATTTGGTTAAAGTACTAAAATATATTTTCATTCCAAGTAAATTATTCAGCTATTTTACTATTACTTTCTCTTCAGCTCTTTTTGAGAATACATGTTTAAAGAATTGTTTGAATATAAAAATATAAAAAGGGTATTTACATATTAGGATGAAAAAGCATTGTATTTTGTTTGCCCAGATTTTTGCAGTGAGAAATTTGATAAAGAAAGCTAAAAAATTAAATATATGTATTCTAAGAATCATTACCTCTTTCAGATGAAAAGGAAGAATAAAAGAATGCAAAAAGAAAGGAAGGAAGGAAGGAAGGCAGGAAGGAAGGGAGGGAGGGATGGAGGGAGGGAGGAAATAAAGATATTTGTTACAAAAAATAGCAAATACATTGTTCCAGAAACAATTTATATATCAAGAAGTTTATGTGAAATTCATAAGAAAAATTAAGTTTCTGACTAAACTTTTTGTATTTGTGGACATAATAAAAATATGTAAATTATTGTATCCATAAACTGAAGATCAAAGTCCTAAAAGGAATGCATACTTGCATATAGAAAGCATTGCATAATAATAATAGTCAGAAATATAGTTCTTTTAAAGAATTCACAACTCAGTGCATATTATTATTCTACTGTATCATCAGCTCCCTTGGACATTAGTTAGACTTTCACAGAGATAAGAACTCTCCAAAACAAATCAAATACATCGAGCGGCTATTTTTAGACAAACATTTCAGTATATTTGATCTGTTCTCTCATGGCCCACACCATCATATATATTAAAAAGCGCTTCACTGAAAATCAAAGGCCACAACTAATTTTGTCCTCTCAAGACCTACTTCTTAATTTCTTTATTTGAAAATAGGCCAACTGTTTTCAAAGTTTTCACATATCAGAGAAAGCATGGTACTTGTATTTTTGTGTCTTATTTTCCCCAATATGATGCATACCAGCTCAAGCCATTTTGCCGTAAAGGCCAAGAATTCATTTTCTTTATGTTGAATTAATATTCCATTGTGCACATATGCTGTATTCTCTGTATCCATTCATCTGCAGATAAGCACCTCAATTGCTTCCATATCTTACTATTAGGAATAGTGCTGCAGTAAACATGCACATTCAAGAATCACTTTTGTAAGCTGAATTCATTTCCTTTTTCCATGGACCTAGGAATAACATTGCTGGATCATATGGTAGTTCTACTTATATTCAAACAATTCTGTTATTCAACAAAATGCATTGTTACAAAAAGACAGTTTCATAGTTTTTGAACAATGTCTGCACCTTTTTCTGTACTGGCTGTGCTAATTTACATTATCATCAATAGCATATAAGGATTTCTTTTTCTTTCCATGTTCATCAGGATTTGTTATTCTTTATAAAAACCATTTTAACTGAGGTGAAATGACATCTAATTTTAGCTTTTATTTGCATTTCCCTGATGACTAACGTTATTGATCATGTCCTCATCTATTTATTGATCATTTATATTTCTTCCTTTGAGAAGAATCTATTCAGATCATTTGCCCATTTTTTCATTGTAATTTGTGTGCAAGCATTATTAAATTGTTCTGTTGTTGTTGTTGTTGTTTGGTAGCAGCGATCAAATTCAGGCCCTTGTGCTTATGAGGCAGGAGGGGGAACCACTGAGCCAAATTCCCGGCACCATAAATTGTTTTTATATTCTCTATGTTAACCTCTACTACATGAACAGTTGGAAATATTTATTCTATTCTGTAAGTTTGCTCTTTACTCTTACAATAGTTCCCTTTGATGTGAGAAGCCTTTTAGTATAATGTAATTTCATTTGTTAATTTTTGCTTTTGTTTTCTGTATTTTAAAGTTTTATCCAGAAAATTATTGCCTACACCAATATCTTGAAGTGTTTCCTCTATGTTTTCTTTTAGTATTTTCTGTTGCAGGGCTTAACATATCATGTTTGACCCACTTTGAGTTGGTTTGTGTACTGAATGTATAAAACATGCATATGGATGCATTGTAGTTGTACATACATACATATAGTATATAAATACATGTAAGCTCTGTATCTATATACACTTTGTATTGGTTGGGGAAAAATTTGAGGCAATTGAAAGAAGAATGCATTTAAAGTATACAATATTTATTCCTGTAGAAATATTTGCCATCCTTACCTAGGAAAAGGAATGCCATTCTTGGGTTATCGTGTTCTCTTATATTGTGATTTATATTTTCCACTGGTTTTCTTAATGGTAATGGTAACACATGATTTACCATAAAGATTTAGCAATTCAAAGAGTATTTGCTACAAAGCTCTTAGTTTAAATTAAAAAAAAATATTTCCATTGCAGAGAAGGTATAATAAAAATCTAATGAGTTCCCATTTCCACTTAACTGCAACAAAAGAAATAGCATCCATATAAAACTGATATGCTACTTTAATCTTCATTGAAAGGAAAAGTCATAATTGAGATTGAGCCAATGATGAAGGTAGTAAATTCTATAAACAATTAGATTAAATAAACATTTAGTAACTGTCTATTATATGGACAGTGCTAAAAAAATAAGAAATAGCTACTGCCTTTATGGAATTAAAATTGTACCTGAAGAAAATAGAAACACAAAGAGTTAAATAACATTTTACAGTGATAACAAAAGCAATTCTCAAAGAAGTACAGGAGTGATGGATAAATAAACGGTTCAACAATATTGAATCTACACCATGAAGGAGAGTGCACTTTGACTTCAGGGCATGGAGGAGAGAGTAGCAACCGCATGACTCTTCAAGAGGGTTCAGGAATGTCAACCCTAAATCTACAAGCTGCGTGCTTCCCAGAGTTAGTACTTTAAAGGCAAGTTAACTTTGTGTTTCTTTTTTGGAACTGAATTCATCAAATACTCAAAGCAGATAGAAAATCATTGTGTTTGGCCTCATTTAGAGGATGGACAGGAATATAATTTCAAAGAGTTGCAGTTACTATGTATTGTAATTTATTGTTGAGTTTCCCTGCTCTGCAAAGATAACAAATGAAAGAATGAACTACAATTGCTAACGAATATTTCAAAAGTGTGTTTATATCTCAGAATCATTTATTCACTCAATATTTATTGAGTAAACAAAATAAAATAAAACAAAAAAAAACCCTTATGTTGTTGGACTTGCATTCTAGTGAAAAGGAAAAGCAATGAAAAGTATATAGTTAAAAAATGAAAAGTATAGTGTCTGAAGAATTGTATAGTGCTCATTAATATGATCCATTAAGCAAACAGAACAGTGGAGTGAGCTGGTTTAGTCAACTGATGAGTACATAGCTAAATACCCTATTTACTGTGTAGTACCTATTGGGAGGCAGTGGGTCTTAGGAATCTTGCCCCTGGGGACTATATCTATTCCTGGCCCCCTGATCTCCAGATGTTTCCAATAACTGCTCTGCTTCCTGGTAGCCATGAGTTGAACAATTTTCCTCTACCATTCCCTTCTGCTATGATGCTTCTGCTTTGGACCCCGTTGACCAATAAAAGAATGATGATGAAGGAAGCTATCTTAGATGAAAATGACGAGGTGGTCTCTTTGATGGTGTGGCATTTAGTTGACACTCAAACGTCATCATTCAGTAAGTTTAAATAATACAGTTCTTCCATAGTGATGGCATTCTCTTCAGACTATATAATATGCTCGGAGAAATTAAGAACTAAATATGTAATAATCTTGTCAAAGGATGCATGTGACTGTATATCTATGGATCTCTGCTCTAATGAACTTGAAAGTTAGAGAAAATTAAGTTTCCAACATAATTATTTGTATATTTTCACAGTGTGTTACATTTCCTGACACAGTGTAAAGAAAAGACATTGCCTATATAAATGTAATTAAGAAAATGATAGGAGGAAGTAAAATAGGCACAAGAATTAAGGATAGACTCAAAGTAGCCTCTTTTACAAACCAGGAGCTGAGGTCTCATAGATTAGGTTTTCTTTCATCTTTTCTTAAAAGGCAAAGGATAGAGGATGAGAGGTCATCCTGTGTGGAGAATAATATATGCTTTCTAATCAAGGTGTGTGAAAAGTGAAGTTGTAAAAGAGTTTTAAAGAAATATGTTTAGAAGAAATATTCAAATGAGTTATGCAGAACTGCAAACAAGAGGATTGGTTACATAGTTTCAGACAATAGTTTTAAGTAGTTCTGAACTAGAACTGAAGTAAAATATATAGATTTCAGAGTACAGATTTGAGAAAAATGTTAGATATAAAATCAGCAAACTTAGGTGTCTGACTTACTGAAGATAGAGATTGAATAAATAAAGTGTTTGTAGATGGGGAGGGGAGGAAGGGGTGAAAGGAGAGCAGGGACAAGGGGAAAAAATGAGAACCAAGACCTGTCATGTAAAGGTACAAGATCCCAACAATGAATGTAACTGTACTGTATCCCTAAAATGTACCAATAAACTCAATTAAAGCTGAAACAAACAAACAAATAAACAAAAGAAACACAGGGGCTACCAAGTGTCAAAGTTTGGTTTTAAGAAGTCAAGATTCAATGCACTTTAGAGATGCTTTTTGTTTTTAACATACTGACAATAAGAGTCTCAACTTTTTATAAAGAATCTGTCCTGAAGGTAGAGACCTTAATACTCACTAACACATAAATGGCACTTGAGACCTTGGAACTAGGTAAAATCTAAGGAATAAAGAGGAGAAATTAAAAGAAGGAGTGGGCTGAGGGGAGACAGGGGGAAGTCTAGAGCAACCTATCCACACACAAGTAAACTATGCTAGATGTCAGGGATATATTTTTAAGTTATGGAAGTTTATAACAATCTACTTTTTAAAGTAAATGAACACTTTAATGTTAGAAGATGATAATTGAAGTGACATTTTGAAAAATGAGTATTTATGGTGTAGGTAGAAGGGCCAGGGATTTAACTCAGTGGTTCTGCTGCCTGCCTTGTAAACACAGGGACTCAAGGTCTTTCCCCAATACCAAAAACATAAATAAATAAAATAAAGTGTAGGTAGAACAAAAAGAGCTTATATAAGTAAAGCATACAGGAAACAAGAATAGTCACAAAATGAATAGAAAGATTGAAGTTAAGTGTGATCAGAAGAGCAAAATGTAGCCAAGTCCAATGAGAAATGTAATGAAAACACAGCATTGCCATGAAGTCAGAACCAGTGAACTTTAAAAGAAAACGGCAGTGCCCATATACTACAAGTTTACTGAGAAGTTTTCTTCCATTTCCAGGTACACAAATTCCATTCAAATTGGTCTGTGAAGAAAGCCCTTCACTTTACTATGTCTATTCTGCCCTTCTCTGCTCTTTTTTTTGGGGGGAGGTACCGGGGATTGAACTCTGGTCCTTGTTCTTGCAAGGCAGGCCACTGAACCGCAGAGCTAAATGCCCGGCACCCTTCTCTGCTCTTAATTTGGTTTTAGATTGTTTCTCAAACTTATATTCATACATAAAGAGTCATTTAAACTTTATTTTCTCCATTAAACCTGGCAACTTTCCCTAGCAGAACAAAATAGTGAACTGTCTCTTTTTTTAATTCTATAACATTTATATTTCTTCTAATATTATCCTCTGTTTATTTCTCATTTTTTTTCTTTAAGAGGAGGGATTTTGTCAAAGAAGTCTATATTTTGTCAAAATAGTCAATAAAAGTTTCATTAATATAAAACCAAAATATGAACAGTGAATAACATTTACATTAACTATAAACTAAAAAATAGAAATATTGCTTAAGATTGGCTTTATTTTTATTGCAAGTCACCTTTCTGTACAGTCTATATGGGCCTATTTCCTATGTGAAGATACATCTACCTTTTACTTTAAACTATTAGGGATATATAATTTTAAATTCTCTCTGGGAGGTCATTCAATATAGAGCAGAATAACTTGCCAACTATAAATACTTTGTTGAACAGTTGAATTTATCAGTGTGAAAACCACATATTCAGAACTCATAAGTGGATCTTTTAACATGCCAATCATGTAATCATTTTACGTTTATGAATTCACACCAGTCCCTGATCTTGCTTAAATTGAGATGGTGCTCTTACTAAAACACCTGAACCAGATAAATCAGTGTTCAGCATGTTGGTCAAGAGCAAAATGTTACATGAGATGATACAACATTCATCACGCACCACTTTTTATACAGGATCAAGGAGGAACCAGTTGTGCAGCCCCTGGAAAGTGCCGGCAGACGGTGGGGCTATTCATGAGGTGCATTCTAAATTCACCTGGTCTGAAATGAAACACAATAAATTCCAGTGACAATACATTCCGTAAGAGTAAAAAAGTATTTCATGCAGTGTGAGACACACTTTGCTTTGGTTAATAATTATTGTTATGGATTGATATTCTACTTATTCTTCAAGCTTTTTGATAACAGAGCCTGCAGGACAAACCGACATTACAACAAATATCTGTTGATTTTGGAATGTGAACTTGCTCACATAAAGAGAAGAAGGATTTTAAACAAGCAAACTACTCAGTGAGTTTATTACCAATTAGTACCCACTGGAGCAGTGTTAATCTACCTCTAATCAGCAGAAGCATAGTTTACTCCTAGATAAACTTCAAAGTCACGTGGCCCCATACCACAAACACAAGAGAAACTTTATTAAATCTGTACATACCATACCCAGCTTCTACAAGTACACCCATGTGTATAAAAATATTTTCCAAAAAGAACAAAACCGGCTGTGCCTTCCTTGATAGTAATGTTTTTGCAGATTCAACACATGGGTCTAAAGGTGAGGAAGAAGGTATTCTGTTTCAGAGCTTTGAATTCGCCTCTCACAGGACCGGCTTTCTCTAATATTTCCCTGCTAGGGTGGCACAGGAGAAAGGAAAGGCAACAGAACAGTGCACATGTATTTTTTTCCTGTGTGTCTGAGAGCAGAGCTGTGGCATTGGATTATTTGACCCTTTAGTACATCGCCCAGAAGTCTCTTGTTTACTGATGCTTTGCAAATCTCTGGTACTAATACATTTCTGTTACTCTTGAGTATTTCTCAATCAAGAAAAAAAAAAGCAAAAATACAGCAGATGGAGTTTGGCATCTATGTAGTGTTGCAATTTAGGATTTCAAGTGTTCTACTTTAGCTTTGGATTTTTGTTTTCTTTTATTTTGTTTTGAGTTGGGGCCTTATTATGTTGATCAGGTGGTTTCCAACTCCTGGACTCAAATCATCCTTTCATTTTAGCTTCTTGAATAGCTGGGACTATAGGTGTCACACTAGTTAGTTTCTAGTTTTTAAAACAATCAATGAACATGTTTTGGATTGAAAGTAAAACCCCAAAGCAGACATGTATGGATAAATATCTAGACTTTACTAAATTAACCCATCCTTATTTGACCAAATATGGAGCAGGCTTTGTAAAAGTGGAGGGGACGTAGAAATGAAAATAAAATATGCTGTTCAGAGTGAAACAAGACTTAAAAATAAAGAAATATCAATATTATACAAGCTCCTAACAGTGGGGTATAAAGAATGCATCTGTTCTGTGCCTAAGCTCCTGGAGTTGTTACCTGCGGAGGGTAGGAGTTTGTAGAAAAGGATAGCTTCTCAGAGGAGGAAATGTGCAGGTTGTGTTTTCAAGCAAAGAAATTAGGCAAGCAGACAAAAGAGAGCAACCTAACCACAGCAGGGAACGTAAAACATTAGAGGAGTAGAAAGAATGGCGTTTCCTGGAATATCAGACTGCTCCATACAGTGAGAGGCCTAAGGCCAATGTGAGACTCTCCGAGACAAAGTTAAACATTCAGGTGAAATTATTTCATTGTCCAATTGCTTGTGAATAGAATTGTAGCGGAAACTCTTGCAGTGGAAGAGTATAATAATCCATAGATTAAAAAAATAATCAAAAACCTCAGTGGGAGCCAGGATTTAGCTCAGTGGCACTGTGGCTGCCTTGTAAGCTCAAGGTTCTGAGTTTTATCCCTGGTACCAAGGTGAAGAAAAAAAAATTGAGAAACTATGAGGAATAACTTTGGGCAGGGGATATAGCTCAGTGGTGCTGCTGCCTGCCTAGTAAGCATAAAGTCCCAAATTTGATCCCTAGTACCAAAAACAAAAACAAAAACAAAAAAAACCACCAAAAACCAAAAAAACCAAACCAAAATCCAAAAAACAAAAAACCCAAAAAACAAACAAACAAACAAAAAACCTCAGTGGAATGTTCTTATGGGAAACATATACAGATTCTAATTCACAAAGAGAACATGAAACTTTGTAATTTCACAATGCTGGTTGTAGTGGGTTGACTAATGGCAACTCATAACGCCCAGCTGAGTTGAATTGGCATGGTCTGGGTATGGAGGATGCACCTGAGGATAGTTGTCAGTAGCCATAAAAAGAGAACTGGAGGGGAAGATCTTGGGTTGTTGATTTTCTAGGATAAACTTGCTGTGGATGGTTTTCCTAATGCCAACTAGGCTGTTCTCATCAGAGGAGGAGCTTGGGGCCTCACTGTCCCTGGGAATGCCTGCTGTTTTCCTCAGGGTAGCACTGATCTTCACTGTGAGCATCACTTCCTGGCTCCAATGTGGATCCCTCAGCTTGGTGGCACAGATCCTTCATCTCACCAGCCTAGGTTTTTTTTGGCCTTGGGGCCTTCCAGGTGCAGATCCTCAATACAGATAAGCATGAGACATTGTCACGGGCTCTGGGCCACTGGCTGGACTCATGGAGGAGACTGCCTTGGACTCTAAGCCCTTAGCTGGACTTGTGTCAGACATTGCTGAGATCCAGACTTTCAGCTGGATTCTTTGGGCCCCTAGTGTGTGGTTAATCTCTCTTACACTCCATTGCATTTGACTTTTTGGGTAATTATTATAAAATAATCCTATAAATTATGTGTCCTAAATTTAATGTATTCCCTTGCCAGAACCCTACCTACAACAGTGATCCTTCTGAAATTTTATAGGGTATATTTTATGTATGTAGTTAATGCTAGATTAATGAGAATTCAAGAACTTTGAGTGACAGACTGGAATGAGTTAGTGATTAGAGAAGCATTTGTTTGGTTAATATAATTAGTACATCCCCTTAATTTTCCAAATGAAAAGTAAGGTCTAAAGGGAGGCCAAGGTGAGGACACTTCAGCCCTACTCCACGTGTTAGCCAAGAATTATACAGATTTAAGCAGCAGTGTCTGTCATCCGTTTCAACTACAACTTTGTAAACCAAATTTTGTGGAGCTGATGCCATGTGAAGTACTCTTCCTGTGCTATTGTTCAGCTAACTTTTACCCCTGAAAGGTCGTCCACTAATTGACAAGCTGGAAGCAAGGAGAAAGCACAGTCGGGGGTTTTATCCTGTGTAATACATAAATGTTAAAATATGAGTTGCAAAGGCTTCAAAACTATGAAGTGCCACATAAAATTTTACAAATTTCAAGGTTCTCTTCAAAAGGAAAAGCCAACGTGGTAACACTGGAATAACCTTTTCACATGGTAACTATTGTCTGTAGTCAAGGGGAAATTGTCTCTTTTAAATGAGGATTTTTCTGTATTTCCTTCCCCTTTTGCATTCTTGGTACTAAATCTGGAAAAAAATTTCCATTCCATGTTTTATTTTCTGTGCTATTTGTGTTTAATATTTTCTTCTTTAGTCACATTTTAATTAATGAATCCTTCTCTGCATTTGATGTAAATTTTTCTCAGTAAGTGTTTTTCTCCTGAGCTGCAATATCTGAAAATAATGGAAATGTGATTTTTTTCAATTATTCTAATGATGACACTATTCTACATGCGTAAGATGAAAGTGAATTTGTCATCTGCGATGGATGGCTTACAGCTTTAAGGCTTATTTCTCTTATGGACTTCAACTTAGAAAGATCGAAAATAAGCATTCTTTGATGTAGCAGTTTTGAATATGCAATTTTTCATGAGCTGGGTTTGCTTATAGTGAATAGTTGAGCAAATTTAAATGAAGCGTCTCAGATCTGCAAGTGTGAATCAATGCATACTCATTGGTGGAGGCCTAAGGGGAAAAGGAAAAATAATGAGTCTAATTCACATCTGACCTGCTTCTGCCCAAAGTAATATAAATAATTGATCTCTACTCTATACTGCCACAATTATGTTTCTTCACATTCCGCTTAGAAGCTTTTTGTCAATACATATGGTAACTTGGAGAACATTATGCTCCCATAATATGACAGTTTAACCAAATTGCGTGTTAGTTATAACTGTGACCTATAATTAGAAGTCAGGCAACCACATTTTAAAATTCTCTCAGGAAAATTCAGAATGTATCTATTCATTTGCTTCAGTGAAATTCAAAGAGTGAAGTACAGTACTAACTTTCAGCCACAAAAGAGACAACAGTGGAGGCCTGCGGTTGGAAGTGGAGTGAATCCATTTATTTTTCATATATAAAATAATTCATGGGGAGGAGAGTTCTCAGCAGTGGTTAGTGAAACACTCAGGATGGGTAGAAGCCTCTGACACTTAAGTCCACGGAGGCTTCAGCACTTATGGTGCGGTCAGCGTCACTTCTCTGCAGAGGTGACTTCCGACACACAAGCATCCATGGTCTGCTGACTGCTTCCTGACTATTGACGGATAGGTTTATTTTTGGCATGAAAGCAAACAACAACAACAACAAAAAGATGTTGAAACCTCAAGATCCTGCCCATTATCACCTACTCTCTGAGGGGAAAAAAGAGCAAAACAAGCTTTTTAAATAGATGCATTGAAACATCAACAAATTCAGCTCACTATATAACCACATGGTTAGAATTAGTGCACAGTCAAGGGTTAGGGAATGTGATTAAAATCATAGAGGAAATTTGGTATATAATGCAGTTCAACTATCTAAATTTACAGTTGTGAGTCCTGAAGCAAATTAGTGCTAAGTGAACTACTTGATGTATCATTCAGTCATTCACTCTTTCACTCAGCAAATATTTATTGTGCACCCTTCATGACTCAAACATTATTCTAGGCTCTTGGGATAAAGCACAGAGAAATAGAATCTATTCTTATACTCAAAAGTAGAAATAAAATGTTTTAGACACAGGCAAGGAAATATATGATGAAAGTAGCATAGAAAATAATTGCTACATAGGGTGATAAGAGGAGGCCTAAGTTGTCAAATATCCTGTAGGCAGTTAGATAGGGCCACCTCAAGGTGCCGACACAGTGAGGAGCCAACGTGGAAAACAACTGAAGCACATTCACTGGTTAGCATTATAAAAAAGAAAAGAGGTAGTGAGCCAAGTGTGATGGCGCATGCCTGTAATCCTAGCATTCAGGAAGCTGAGGCAGGAGGATCACCTTGTGTTTGAAGCCAGCCTAGGCTAAATAGGGAGTTTAGGGCCAGCCTGAATTACAAAGAGAAATCCTTCCTCAAAAACAAAAAAACAAATAAGTAAGCAAACAAACAAAAGAGGTACTAGAGCCAGATAGCAGAGATTGATATTCTAAATGGGGAATTCCTTGTATGTGACTTGTTTTCCCATTTGATCCCCATTTAAACAATATTAGCTGGGAGACTGTACTTGTAATCTTATTGGATTGGTTATGATTTTGCCCCACCTCTTGCCCATCTTGTAATTTCCATTGGGTCATAGTTTTGTCCCACCTTGAACCGGCCTCACCTCGTGGCTTTGTTCCATAAAATCTCCCTGGGATATAGGGTCCTGGGCAGCCCATTTTCCAGTTCCCCTTCTGTCTCTCTTAGACAGAATCTTTCTTTCTCTCAATACATTTTTCCTACCCTTAACCTCCATTCCTAGAATTCATTCTTTAATTTTAGAGAACATGAACTCGTGTTTTGGATATCTAGCAAATTTGGAAGTTGCATCTATTCCCTCTATATCAGTATCATTATTCTTATTTAGGTTTCTGAAAACTGATAAAACTGTTTTCCACACATAATTTACTTACAGTGACTGATCAAGTGATCAGGTCTATTTGGTAGGGAATTTCAGATATACCTACCATTCCTCTATTAACACAAATATATTGTATTTACATTAATATGCATTTTAGGCTTCTACACTTTGTGTTTTAGTCTCAAAGCATTTTCTATATTTTTTCTGGGAATTAAATAAGCCACTTCAAGTATATTCACTGTTTATCTCTGCTGTCACCATACCGACACGCATGCCAGCTATTTTAAATGAGCCACGCTGCATTATATTCCTCTGAAGATTGCAAAATATTTCTTAGGAGAAAAAAAATTGAACTATATACTGAAAGTAGAGTGGTCATCTTAATCCTTTTTGATGATCACCACACCACCTCTAATAGTTGGGCATTATACAAAACTTAGGTCATTGAATTAATTCATGGAATTCCTTGAATTAATTCCTGAAAAGCAGAAGTAAAGACAAAGGCAAAACCCATATATTTTGTGTGAATTATGTATACTTTGCTATTTAAAGCATGTTATTCTTAACTCCAACATATTTTATCATTTGGCCTTTAGTATTTCACATCATATTTAATGCCACTCATATATACAATCTTGCTGAAACAAGGGTATAGCAAGCACCTTAACTCTATTATTTTGGTGCAGTGAAATAATAATGTGTGGCCATTGAGCTAGGAACCACAGTCTAATAAATAGCACCCTGTGCCTCAGAGCACAATCCCAGTGATGGAATGTGCAGACTTGTGCACTAATACTATATTAAACACCTCTCAGTAAGTTATTGTTAAATTATGGTTGAATGACAATGTTTTTATGAGAGGTATTGCACATTTAAACACACAGAGTGTTCAGTGTGGCATTTACTTGGAAGAGTGATGGAAGATTTAAACAAATGATCACACAATTGCACATTAGGCTCAAAGATAGTTACCTGAATGTTTTTGCATTTCTAGGCACCATATTAATATACAGAGCTATAAAGGCATATTTTTATGCAAGGTTAATAAAAATAAATCTACTGTATATTTTTTAGGCATCCTCTATTTATATTACTTACTGCATTTAGGGGTCCTTTGTGGCTTTCATATATAAAAAAAATGGAATGAATGTTTAAGAATGTTTATCAGGCTCTCTGAAAGGATAAAAAACAAAGAAATATCAGGTATCATTATGTTAAATAATTCACAGATGAAAGAAGTGTAACAGGGAACATTTACACTGTGAGTGTTTTAGGAACTTTATCAATGGAGACAGATTGATTTCTGTTTGAACAGAAAAGTTGCAATTATGGTCTATTCTTGATACAAAAAAACAAAATTCTATTCTTCGTCTGCTTTGTTTTTACACTCATTAAGTTTAATTAAGTTTGGACGAACACTGTCTCTGTACATATTTTCAGTTTGGACTAAAGCCTCCCCCTATACTGTGAGCAGACTGCAACCTACTCTTAGAACAAGAAGAGGAGTGCCAGCCAATCACGGCAGCTGCACATCCATCAGTCACTGTCTGCTAACTATTGGTACCTTGTTTAAATAAGGAAACTGCCAAATTTTAACCAGTCCAGCTGTCTTTGTACTTCACTTCCATCTTCTGGGAGTTACTTCTTTTTTTATATTTATAAGTGTTACCCAGCCTTGTGGCAGCTCTAGAGTCTCTCTGGATTTATTCTGACTCCAGTGGCTCTCTGATTTTCAGATCATTCCCTGCCCTACTACTTTTTGTTGAATGGAAGATAGTTCCAGTTTTATTTTTAACAAGGGTTAGAATGCTTAGCAGAACAACAAAAACAAATTTTCAAACAAGGTTCTAAGACAGAAGAAACTTATGGTATGCAAAATGTCAGTTCCTTTAACCTCTCCTGAGAAAGAAGAAGAAGAAAAAAAAGAAGGCTTTCTGGGGGAGAGTTCTAGTGGAAAAACTCATTGTGTGACTCTTGTATTAGGAACTAAAGGAATGTTTAGAAAAAATTTAGAAGAAAAACATCCACTTTCTGGATCTTAGGATTTGAACCATACATAAAAACTAGTCTTTATCCTTTTAGAAGGTGACAGGGTAAGCAGAACTACATTTTGTCTGTGGAAATGTGTGTATCAATAGCTGAGGTGTAGGGATTGTCTATCACTGGTTAACATTTTTAATTTTTATATTAACAATACATATATCTCAATGAGCTTTTCCATTCCTGAAGCAAAATACCTGAGTTCCTCAATTTAAAGAAGGAGATATTCATTTTAGCTAACCATTTAAAATGTTTCAGTCCATGGTTGGCTGGCTCTAAAGCAGAAACATCATGGTGGATGAGATTACTTCCTGGTGGCCAGGAAGTAGAGTACAAGGAAATGGCCAGAGAGGAAGAAGCCAGGAGCCAGACTTGATCTCCAAGGATTTACCTTCATAATGCACTTCGCCAACTTGGTCCCAACTCCTAAAGCCTAATTTAGCTGTGTACTCATCAACGATGAAGTTCCCACTAATGAAATTCCCATCCTCACAATCCGAACACCTCTCCAGGAGACTCAAGATCCAGGCTTCCTGAAAATCAAGATTAAGAGCCTGAGCATAAAAACACACCCCTACATAAACCCTGAACACTAGGGACAGAGAGAATACATGAAGTTCATGAAGGTTTAAGAATAAATCAGCACAAGCTAGAGCCAGAAGGACAAGGAAGAAATTGCATACAAAGTTTATAGGAGAAACACAAAAAAACCTTTTCTCACCACTAAGAAAGAATACTCAATACCCACAACTCTAAGGAGTTAAGGTTTATTTTGGATCACAATTTGTAGAGGTTCAGTTCATGGTCAGTTGGCTCCAAGGCAGGGCAACATCGCAGAGTGGTATGGCAGAAGAGAAAGAGCTCATGGCGTGGCTATTTCTGGGAAGCAGAAAGAGAGATCAGGGAGAACTGAGAGAGATAGGTCCTTCCAGAATATGTCTCCAGTGATCCATTGCTTCTGACCAGGCTTTACCTCCCAAAGTCATAGCCTGCTTTAAGCCAATCGGAGGATAAATATCAAGCCTATATGGTCCAGTCACCTCCCAAAAGCACCACTTATGAGTGCACGAGGTTTTGGGTGCGACCTCTATATATACATCGCAGCACCACTCAAGAAGGAAAGTGGTAACTTTAAAGCTAATATAAACAGGTTTTAGGGAAAGGGACAATATAGCCGTACGTCAATAAGAGGCTTCAATTGAAGTAAGGTATCACAATGAAAACAAAAAGAAAATGTTTCAGAAGTACTAGGAAAAACAGTCTCATATTTGATTTAAAACTGTTGAGAGAATTCTGCCCAACAGAGTGGAATAATTCATTTCCAGTTCACTATCCATTAAGAAAACCTGTTCTTGGGCAATGGAGGTGTTTTTTGTTTTGGTTTTGTTTTTATTTTTGATTGAGAAAAATCTATCAGATCTTTTAAAGGAAAGAAAAACAGCAACATTAAAGCATGTCCCATGATAATTGAAAAGGAACTTATGGAATATATTAGATAATTAAAAATAATTGTTACTAAGCCATATTTTCACCTTAGAAAGACAAAAATATGTATCTGAATTGTCAGCATATATTAAGATCTTATTTTATATTTTGCTAACATAAATGCTCCCTCAGCTGAGAAGACTTTAATTAAACATCTAAGAGGAAATGTGAAATGCAAGCAACAGTAAAAGATTTAAAAATATTTTAAGTAATATTTAAGTATAAATTAATGGTGAAATTTAATTTTTCATAATTGTATTCAATAAGTACATTGACTTCATTTAAAGTATGAACAAATCTATAGAAACGTCAGTAAATTTTAAATTTATGAGGGAATTACAGTATTTTATTTATCTCAAATTATATTTGTGAAGTCAGTTATATTTATTAACAACTCCACTCTCAATAAATTTAATTTTGAAAAGTTTGCAGAATTACTTTCATACTCCATAAGCATGCTAAATACTCATATTCAGAAAATATGGAAAATAATTACATAACTAAAATTTGTATCATTTATATATTTAGTTTCTTTTTTACCTTTCTATAAATCTTGAGCTTTTGAATCAGACAAAACAGCTATCATGATCAATACACATTTTGAACATGAAGTAAAAATACAATACAACTTGAATTTAAGAATGGCTGTACCAGGGCCGGGGATTTAGGTCAGTGGTGCCATTGCGGGCCTTGTAGGCACAAGGTCCAGGAAAGAAGGAAGGAAGGAAGGGCAGGAAGAAAGAAAACTAAATCTGAGCACATAAAAAATCTAAAAGTCTATGATCATATCTATTCTAGTCTCTCTTACATTTTAGAATTTTCTTACCATCTACTTCTCAATTTCCAGCACATGTATCACTGCACACTTTTTTCTAGATCTATCTTACAACATATGGCTGTTGTTAATAACCATTTCCTGTATGCATGAAAATTGCTCAGTATATTTTAAATGTTCTTGCCACATATAAATGGTAAGTATAAGAGGTAATGCACATGAATTAGTGTTATTTAGCCATTTCATGTGTGTAAATATTTAAAACATCATAGTACACATCATAGATTTTTACTTGTCAACAAAAATTAAATAAAGAAGTCCTTTGAAAGTAGCAACATGTATTATGTATCATGTTGTTTCCCACTCATTGCAAGGAGCCTGAGTCTGTGAACATAAAAATAGCTGTTGAATAATTGCATAATATATGAAAAATAGGATGAAATCATCTTTCTCACTAGTCACAATTTATTTCCTCTTCTCTAAAATGTCCCTAAATTCTACATTATTTTTGGAGCGCTTGAGGGGCTCCAGTTCACCTGTTGCTATGCTATCTACAAGCTGTGCGTATCTTTTTTTTTTTTTTCTTTTTATTGGTACATTCTAGGTATACAGTACAGTTACATCATTCATTACTGGGATCTTGCACCTTTACATGACAGGTTTTGGTTCTTATTTTTTCCCCTTGTCCCTGCCTTCCCTTCACTCCCTTCTCTCCTCCCCATTTACAAACACTTTATTTCCATTATTTCATTTTCATTTTTTTTCTCTTTCCCCTTATTCCCTTTCCCCTGCCCTTCCCACTTTGTATGCATCTTTATTTCAGCAGGACAAGTCTCATCACTGCTAGTCTGAATTGTCTGGTTTAGGTGGTGTATTTTGTTTTTCTGCTTTGATGTCCTCATATTTTACCACTCTTCCCAGAACAGTATGATTCTTTGTTTCAGTGAATGCATCTTGGATTATAACCCTTATGTCATTATTCCTATGTCTGCCCATTTCTTTTCTTTTTTTGGTACCAGGGATCGAACTTGGGTCCTTGTGTTTGCAAGGCAGGCTGCCGAACCACTGAGCTAAATCCCCGGCCCTGCCCGTTTCTAATGTGCATTTTAGAGAGCTGGAATCATTTTTTTTTTCTGTATGTCCATTTACTTTAAATTTCTAAAGTTTGTAAATTAAACTTTGATAGTGGGCGCACTTTGAAAAAAAGCCCTCTTCAAATTGTAGCTCATGAAAGTGTTTTATTCTTGATTATAAAATGAATCATATAGTTAGAAACTTGCTAAGCAGAACACTAAATTGTTTGAACCTATTTTTTACAGGAGTAATTTTAAACACATGACTGCATACTTCTTTCAATATTTCAGAATGAATAACTTCAAATTCAAACTGTCTGTGTGTAGTACACATATACTGCTTTGGAGTCAATAATATACACTGTACAAAGCTACTCAAACAAGAGCTAAGGAAGCCAAATGAGAGGCCCTAATGACTGGTTTATATGTAATTATAAGACAGGATGAGTTGAAGGAAGGAAGGAATTGCCCATATCACCCCCTCGCCAACTCCAGGCAGCAGAGAAAGAGAAGGAATTAAGTCAGGCCTTATACTGAAATCAAGTACCAGGCCAGCCATGGTGAAACCCAGGAGCAGGAGAGCCACACAACCTCTTCCCCCTGGCCAGTACCTATGGACTGAGCCAATGGAATGATGTTAGCAGGCAAGAGCCTGCACATATCACCTCTCCTCCAAGTTCTGGAGCAGTGTTGGGGGTAAATCACCAAATATTGGAGAACATGAAAACTGGCACGGGACTTTATCTTGAAGCTCACTGTAGGACTAGCTGTGGCAAAAACTAGCACTAGAAATAAATAAAAGGTCCCTATCCCTGGCCATTGCTCACTGGCTGATCCTGTACATGTGTTCCTGCATCAGGAAAAGACCTGCACTCTGGCTAGACAGACGGAAATACTGAGCTCTATCATTGCCAGCTTTGGCAGGGCTGGGGCAACACCTCCTGCACAGACTATACAGGCTCTCATGATTATATAACTCAGCCAAAATCTAGCCTGTCATCAACCCTGGAGGCTAAGGGACTTCCTGTGGCATCTCTCTCTCTCAACCTTGAGCAACATATCTATCCTGAGGTTAATGCTCAGGGACAGCACCTTTACAGCTTTCCTAAAACTAGCCAGTGGCCTGAGCCTGGATAAGATGCTCTTGAATTTCAGCCTGCTGTAGTGGATCCTAGATGCATCCCTGAAACCTTGAAGATCCCTGTGGCTGTGAGACTTAAATGCAGTCCAGCTTAATGGGAGCTTCCATAGCCATGAAACTGTCTTCACCCATACCACCTCAACAATGGGCAACACAGAATTGAGGAAGATCCCCTGCACTGGAGGCAAGAGAGCTTAGTCACCATAGTGTTTTTCCTTAGAACTCATTGCTCGCCTGGTAAAACCAAATACTAGCTATATCCTAACAACCACATGCCAGGGCTGTGCTTGGTGATAAAGCTTGTGATGCTTGGTGGAAACACAAAGCCCCAAGCTTTAAGACTTCTTTTCGAGCCAGTATTATCTGTGGCTGGTTAAAGTGGTGTTCTCCACGTGAGAAATGTACAGCCTATGGGGGAAGTGTGGTCTTTGGTCTTCTGGTGCTCTGTTGTTTTATCGGGATACAGTCTGAGAGTGTGACACTGCCTGGTAGTATCAGTTACCATAGCCATGGCATAAGACCGTGGGACTGTTTTATCCTTGGTATTGTGCCCAGAAGTGGGAGAACTTGATGACAGGAAGGTCACTATAGAGCAATGTATCTGGACCTACCCTAGTCCCAGAGAGAAGCTTGGCGTGGTGCACCACTCTTTGTAGCAGCTGCCCGGTTCATGTAGAATATCATACCAACTGTAAATTTGGAACAAACCTGGACTTGGACTTCCCTCCAGTGCTGAAGCAGTGACAACATCCAAACAACAGACTAGCGATGAACTTAGAGTTAGGATGTCATTTAGTTTTAAAACAGAAGAAGTAACAATGGGCTCTGAGAAAATAGTCTGCTTAGAATCTCTGCAACAGGCAAAATGGAGGCCTGAGTAGAAAGACTGAATGATGACCTAATCCCTCAATGAGCAAATTACAGCATACACAGCCTCAGAGCTTTCAGAAAACCCAGTGTCATCTCATGGTCCAAATAAGGCAGCAGAGACTGACCAGGAAGTAACCAGTTTGGGTGAATTCTGAGATAGAGAATTAAAGACATCCATTTATAGAAATTTAAAAAAGCACAGATAGTCATTTTTCACAAAAAAACAAATCTATGAAACCAACTTTTTTAGATTGCACATATGAGATCATGTAGTACTTGTCTTTTGGTGTTTAGTTTATTTTACTTAATATAATGACCTCTAGTTTCATCTATGTTATCACATATGAGTAATAAAATAATCTTAAAATGCAGAATATTTTCAGATTACTCAACAAAAATATTTTGTTTAAAAAAATCTACGTTTGCATACACACTGAAAATTGCAATGTCATTTTATGCACATATTCATTATTCAACAATGTATACATGTATCAAAATATGTTCTATCTCATGAATGTATAGTTATTATTTGTTAATTTAAAATCATTAAAACTTTTTAAAAAAGGAAAATGTCAAAATCTTACAAAATGTTTCATAGTTTTAGGGTTTTTTTTTTTTTTTTTTTTTTTTGAGACAGGGTCTCACTGTGTAGTTGAGACTGACCTAGAACTCACTATGTAGCCCAGGCTGGTTTCAAACTCACAGCGATCCTCCTGCCTCAGCCTCCCGAGAGCTGGGATTACAGGTATGCACCATCATACCTGGCTCTCATTCTTAGGTTTTCAAAGACAATACGGATTTTCTCAAAACTGTCAAACATGGAATTGTGAAAGTGAAAAAAATGAATTTTATATGAAAATGAGATATATTAAAAAACAAATACTTGCTTTTTTAAAGCTCATTGAGATTTTATTGGAGATCCAGGGCATATAAGTGTGTTGTCAGACTTTTTCTGCATACTGTGCACTTTGTACTAACTATTATCAGAATGTCAATTTTGCTCTTTGTATATCCTAGTGATGATGATTCATAAAGTCATTGTTTTTATTCCATTGCTTTTATGGTAAGCTGAGAGAAGATTAAAAATTCTAAAATACCATCAAGTTTGAAAATAAGCTTTGCCAAAAATACAAATTATCTGATCATCTACATAAATAGGAAATTACTATTATTACTGTATTTGTATATATTTATATAAATTGAGTATGATATTAAAAAGATATTATTTACTATTAAGCACCCAGAAAGAGCATCAAAAATTATTCAGTTCAAGTTTTGCGGTAAATCCATGGGAACTTCCAATTGTATTATCTCTTTCTCAAATATTCAAAGATTTTAATAATGTCCTCCACTCTCTTAGGTTAAAATTCTGTAATTCTAATAAATTTCTTTCTGACAGCTAGTATGTACATTTTTATGACATGTACTGTGAGACTGAATACACCAAGGTCATAGCAAAAGAAACTGAAATGGACCTAAGATAATCCAATCATTATTGAAATGAAGACCTCAAATTTCTCCAACTTAGTCCACAATCACTTCCAAGCTCAGGCCTTTATTAATGCTGAGCATCTAGTTTCATGTGGAAATAATGCACTAAAGCAACATACAGTGTAAACCCAACTCCAAAATCAATAGTGCATCCTCCTGATTTAACACCAATCCCAAATTCATGGAGAAGAAAACACAGTAGAAATAAAAATAGATGGGAACAGGGGAAGAAGAGAATTTTAAAAAGAGGAGTATTTTTTTCACATTGTCCAGTGTATCTGGAATTTTCAAGTTAGAAGAAAATAAGGGAAATTTCGCCTAACTCAAAATAAATGATGAAATAAACTACTTTTTAAAGAGCAATGTAAGTAACATAAAAAATATACAATTTGAATAATTCGCTTGACATTTGTGAGCCAATGGAAATTTCATCCTATTTTTCTGAGTCTTCTTTTCTTATTTCTTTAACAACTTGAAAGGATCACCAAAAAAAAAAACAAAACAAAACTGTAAAAATCTTGAAAATTTCAAAGAATCAGCCAAATACAAGCTATATTTAATGTATTTTTATCAGATATAAATATAGTAAAAGTAAAGTATCAACTAAGGTTAATTGGTAAAAGAAGGTTATGCAGCTGAAGAATAAAAGACTTTCAAAAGAAAAGGATATTGCAAAGGCATTCACAAAAAGTAAATTAGACCACATAACTGATAAAATATTTAATCCAATAATAAAGATGTATGGTTGTAGAACTTATTCATTCATGATTAAATAAAAATACAAGAAAAATCACAGAAATCCAAGGTTTAATTTACAAAATGTTTTAATTGTTGGAAGAAAACAACCAGGACTGTGTTCACCATTGAGAAGCAAAATATAATTCTTCAACAACACAAAATAATAACCTTAGAAAGAACAATCTCATACTGTATAATTGCACATTCATAAGCAAGCAATTTATAGAAAATATAAACATCGAGAAATGGTAATTCACGTAAGAATAAGACTCGTTGTTGGAAAACCAGTCAACATTTTGAGATTGTGAGTAAATGAAAGAAGCACTGAGTCTTTGCATAGCTACAAATAGGTGGTTAAAGGATGATTAGTCAAGTGAGAGCTAAAGCTAGAGCAGGACTTACTCTTAGCCTACAAAGTCATCAGTAGAGGTAGTGACTGAGGTATGTAAGAATTTTAGCTCAGAAGATTTTTCATTCAATTTTCACCTTTTCAAGACAGTATTTACAAAGCAATTATAAACACTTTCTCTGTTAGTTATTTTTTCTGTCATTATAAAAAATATCTGGGGGCTGGCGATTTAGCTCAGTGGTTCTGCTGCCTGCCTTGCAAGCACAAGGACCTGAGTTCAATCCCCAGTACCCCCACCAAAAGGGATAATTACCTATACACCAAAAAGGCTGGGATTTTCCTGTACATGATCATTGGCTCCATTGTATTGGGCCTACAAGAGACAGTGCTTCTTAGTAGAAGTGAGAGATGAAGCAAAACCACTCACTTCATCACCATGTTTTGCGGTCCTTGAACTAGCCCTTTCTTCCTTGAGTTCCATCAACTCCCAGTAAGTACCCTGGATCAACCCTTTAACACATGGACTAGAAGAGAATATTTGACACCCAAATCATAGCAGGTCCCCTGCACAGAATTACTCTTTATGGATTCCCATTCCTATTGGTCGCAGTGCCATAAAGTATTTGTTTTGGGGAATATTCATTGAGGAAATGTGGCTAGGATTTGATTCTGTATTTCTAGTGACAGAGGCAGAGAGGAAGGCAATGAAAACTCACTGCATTTCTAACTTCAATATAATTTATTATTCTTTTTATGCAAATAGGCAACAGGTAGGCAATTAGCTGACCAGGAGAAAAACTATGCCAAGAATACTGTTGCAATATGAACAGTTATTTTCATATTGTTTGGCTAGTTTCCTTGAGGTCAAGTAAAAAAAGTAATTTTACTGAATCACGGTGCACATATATTGCAAGATACTTTCAAATACTCTTTCATAGAGGGTATAAAACTCTGCCATTCCAAGTGTAATATGTCAGTGATTTGCCAACAGAGTATGATATTAAACTTTAGGATGGTAGCAAAAGGATATACAATAGTGTGTCCTTGTGGCTTTTCTCAAAGGTATTTTAATTGTATTTGCTTTACTATGAGTGATTCTGAGAATCTTTACTTTTCTTAAAGGCTATTTGCATTTATTTTTCAATGAATTTTTTTCATCTTTCTTGCACATTGTCTTAAGAAATTGATTTCATTCCTTTTTTAACCCATTGTCAATGATGCAATTTTCAAATAGCCAATCTAATTTGTAATTTGTCATTTTACTTTGCTTAATTTTTGACAGCTAAAATATTTATTGGCATATACTCATTATTGATTGGAATCAACATGTTCCCTGTTCAATATTAAATTGGAATCATAGTTCAGTTTAGAAAGTTTTCCTTTTACGCAGATCACTAGAATATTCATCCATGCTTCTTTTCTATGATTTGTATGGTTCACTATTGAGTTTTAAATTGGTAACCATATGAAATTTATCCTGGAAAATAATATCTGTAACTAATGTTTTTATCTGTTTCTGTGTTGTGAAGTTTTACCCAAACCTATTAAAATCCCATCTTTCCTTCCACTGATCGACAATGCTTCACTGTTTCTGGGTTGCATTTCTTTATGCAGTTCATCTTATTTCTGTATTTCCAGTCTTTCCCACTGATTCGAAAAGTTTCGACAAATCCTTGCATTTATGTGATCTGCCTTCTAATCAAGATACAAATTGTTTCTTGGACTCAAACCTCTGGCTCTGTTGAAGTCAAGTCCTCCTTGAGCAGTCAGTCCTGGGAAATCATCACTTTTGCCCTTTCCAGAAGCTCATATGCATTGGATTAAGCAGCAAGTGGCCTTTTTAATTTGTCTGCCTTAATTTAGCATGAAGTTTCCTTTGTTAAATCCAATGAAAATATAGTTTAAAACCCAGGGCACACATGCACAGACTAAGGAGGTTTCTGGCATGTCTAGAGAACAAAGGAAAGGTCAAGGGCTTCATGAGGGCAGGGAAATCTATTCAGGTTATTGTGTGAGTTCTTGACACTCTTGGCTCTGATGAGTGAACAGCAGCTGTAACTATGAAGAGCTGGGTTTAAGGTCATAGTTGGCATTTCTGTTGACTTTTAAAAACAAAATTTGCTATTTTAAATGAAGGTGTGCTGTTTCATTGGGTTGGCCCAGTGAAAAAGTTCCTAGACAGAATATTTGTAAACTTAGCATTTTCCTTGGACTATTAGATCTATTTTATGTTTTTGTTGTTGTTTGTTTGTTTGTTTGTTTTGACAAGAATGCTTTTATCTGTATGGTCAATTTCCCAACTCAGTATCAATTTTCTCTGTTGTAATTAATTTCTGCACTCATTACTCCTTTTTCTCCATTCAGAATTTCAATTATTAAAATGTAAGAAATCCTGCATCTATTCTACAAATCTTTTCCTTCTTCATAACTTCAATGGTTCTAATTTTTGTTGTTTTTTTTTTTTATTTTATTGAGAGTATCTTCACCTCTAATATGCCTGTTCAATTTTAGCAATTGGCAATGATAATGTTGTATTTAGGAAAACTATTTTTTAAAATCACTACATATTTTTGGTAATGTTTCTTTTACTCAAATTTTTAATCTCTATTTGCTAGAGTTTTGATTTTGGTGACAGTCTTTCAATTGTTATCTTGAACTTGCTTTGTGTCTTACTGTTGGGCGTATCCGAGATGTACATGTATAGTACTGCTGTTATTGGTGGCGATTCAATCCTTGTGTTACAGTTTCAGAATAGCAGGAATTTCCTCCAGGTTCCGAGTTAGCCAATCACTTACTAAGTGTAGTTTCTATGAATTCTCTCCAGGTATTGCTTTTTCAAAAATTCATTTCCATTATATGACTTTTTACAAATCATATCACACACATTTTAATAATTTAAGTTTACATTAGTATGTATTATGCATTATAAATTAATATTTACCTTGAAACATGAGTGGTAGAAAAATACTAAAGTATTGTTGGTAGATGTACTTTGTTAAAAGACTTATAGTCACTTTCTTGTTTCCATTTTATGATTTTGAAATCTTATTCTCATAATGAGTATAGGTACAATAATGATGATAATAGTAATAATAATAATAATATATTTCAAAGTCCTAATAATAACCAACCATATAAATAAACCTTTATGGGAAAATATTTAAACGTATCTCAGTGAGAAACATTTCCTCATAAACGTAAATCTGCAGAATTCACCTTTTGTTTTTCTTAAACTAAAATTTTGAATATGGATAAACTTCAGTCAAAGGCGATTATTTACAGACAAAATTTGCAGATTACTAACAATGTCCTTTTAACTTTGCCTTGATCACTTTACAAGTATTTGTTCCATCTTCTGTCATTGCAATACCCTGATTTACTCTTTTGTGCTAAATGGTTTGTGCTAGAGAAAAAAATTCACATTACAGTGCTCGTTATTAGGTTATTTCTGCTCACCTTCTACTTCATCAGCCCCATTGCTTTTAAGAATCAGAAGCTTTATATATCAATTGAAAATATCTAATTCTAAATATGCTTATGTGAGTGCCTAACTGACTTGATAAGAAAGTATTAAAAAAATATTGACTACCTACATATCCTTTAAAATTGTATGCACCTCATGAAATCCTTTGTAGGGCTATTACCAGTAAATATGACTTGACCTTATTAGTGGTCTAAAATAAGCTAGTAATTAATCATATAACATATTTAATATGAACTGTTTCCTATAATTTAAACAGCTAACCAGTGGCTAACGCTTAACAATTTCATCATTTTTTATCCTATTAAACTCAATTCTAAGAGGCACATTTACATAAAAGAAATAGACATAAAATGTTACATGAGTATAAGCATCTGATCACCTTCACGTGAACTTCTTTTCTAAATATCTTAATTAGATTTGGGGACTGCAGGAAGGTGAGGCAGGACAGTGGCAAGTGTAAGTCCAAGCTTAGTGGTTTAGCAACTTAGTGAAGTCCTGTCAAAATAAAAAAATAAATTAATTAAAAATAAAAAAGGGTTGGAGATGTAACTCAGTGTGGAGCTCTTATATTCAATCCCCAATGCCAGGTTTTTAAAAAGTTCACTTAAATATCTTAATTTGTGAATAGGACAAACTCCTTCTGTTCTCATTAGCTATCCACATGGAGATCATTAACTACATGGTGCTAATGCTGTTTTTCCTGACGCAAAGCTAATTATAACTAATTACAGGGGCTTTAGACTTGGTCAGCATCGCTTGTTACTGGGAAATGTCAAGGCTTTTTGTTATGAAGAATACGTAGGTAGAGGAAATAGGACAAGGGAAGGTGAGAACAACCTGTTCTCTTATTCCAATAAGCCTAAGTTGTCTGTGAACATTTAAATTTTAAATCTTTTCCAATACTTTCAATATTCTCCATGAAAACTTACTGCAAATGATAATTGATTCAAAATCCTAAGAAATAAAGTGACAAATTTTAATTAAAAGAGTATAGGACCTGAGGAAACAGTACAGGACAAACTAACAATTCAGAATCTTAGAATCTTGTCACTGGTGCTTTGTGGACGTTTATTCTAGTCGTGGTAAGGAGCCATTAGCAATTTTAAAGAAAAAAACTACTCAAAAATATTATAATTGATGAATATAAGATGAATATAAATGTAAACTGTTGGGTTCATTAGTTAACAAATGAGGAGGTTTATATTCTGAATAGATGCATAGGATAATCCCAATATTCAGGACCATCAAGAGATGCAGTTTGGGCTCATGTCCTATTACTAGGCTTCAAACCTTTATGTGCCAGGAATACACAGAGTTGTATTTCTTTGTTTTTAATATTACTGAGTCTTTGGGGATATGCAAGACAGGCCATTTCCTCTTTCCTTGGAACACAGCTACAGAATAATGTCCATAGCAGCACTGAGGAACATGGCCAGACCCTTTCAGTTCAGAGAGTCAATCACCATTTCTGGTTTCATGGAGTAACTTTCTGAATGGCTGAACTGCATTATTCTTACCAAGCTTTCCCATTATGCAATGATTCATTTTGCTAAATACCATGGTTATTTGATCTATTCATTGTAAGGAAAGCAGGGGAAACAGTTTTAGATGGAAATATAGATATATATATAGGGCCGGGGTTTAGCTCAGTGCCTGCCTTGCAAGTGCAAGGACCCAAGTTCAATCCCTGGTACCAAAAAAGAAAGAAAAAGAAAACATAGATATATGTATATATCTATATGTCTAAGATTTTAGACAGAAAGCCAATATATATTCTGTATTAGGACTCAGGTTCTGGAATACTTTTTTGAAGTCTCTGAATGTTTTGTTTCCTTTGACAAAAGTGTATTTAAATCCTTTTAGGTAACTATGTAACTCAAATATATCATGTCAGATATGCATGTATTAGGCTGGGCATGGGATGGACAAATACAGTTGCTAATAATGTCAAGTATTAGCCAATATTTTTTTCTTTTTAATTGAGTTTGTTGCTACATTTTAGGGATACAGTACAGTTACATTCATTGTTAGGATCTTGTCCTCCTTATGACAGGTCTTGGTTCTCATTTTTTGCCCTTGTCCCTGCCCTCCCTTCACCCCTCCTCCCCTCCGCATTTACAAGCACTTTATTTCCATCTTTTCATTTTCTCACATTTTTTCTTTTCCCTTATTACTCTTCCCCTGCCCATCCTACCTTCCCTACACCTTTAGACCTTTTCTTCCCATTTCACAATGTCAATCATCTCATTAGGATCTTATGTACTATTACAGTTTATTCACACCAGAGAAACTATTCGGTATTTACACATGTGTGACTTATTTATTTCACTTAGGAGTATGTCCTCAAAATAACCAATATTAATATCCATCTCTCCTTCCCTAATCAGGATCATGATTTTGTTTGAATCATTCATGTCATAGCTAGGTCCCGTAATCTTATAAAATAAGAGTACATTTTATTGTTTTATGACTATATTTATTATCTGTGTACTACTGTACTTATTGAAACCTTTCATTTCCAATCAAATTCTATGTATCTAAAATCTACCACTTGGTATTTTTTCAAAGCCATAATATTATAGGTTATCAATATTATAACTGAAACTCATAATTTTGTGTTATTCATATAAGTATGAATGCATTAATATAAGAAGAAATTAAGATTTGAGCCACTTTATGACATGAAAGTGTCATAATAATATAGTATGCAAGTTTTGCCGCCCTTACTGTGACACTCTAAACAACTGAAAGATAGTTACTGCTAGGAAAGTCAACTTGCCCATTAATGACTAAAAAGAAATACACTGTACACTGGAAATATTGGTCTGTGGATTGTTTCAAAACGAAAAAAAAAAAAGACAATGAATTTAAGTGTATATCTTTATTTCGTGTTATATTTAATGTATTTAAATATTTTTAAAGCAATGTGCAAAGAATTTTTTGTTTCCCTCCCTCTATATGAAGGTTCAGAAAGCAGAAGGCATATATACAGATTACTCCCTCCCATTAGTTTTTTAACTCAGCCATACAACTAAAGGAACCACTGAAAAGACAGCTTTCCTGGATATCTTCTTGTTTCTTCTTTCCCACCTAATAATAAACTCGAGGAGCATATAAGATATCAACAATGTGACATTTGAGCAAAAATTTATTAAAACAATATGTGATTTTGTCTTTTTATGAAGATGATGACTGAACATTTGTTGGCAGGTTCCTCTCCTAGCTATAACTTTTTATATCATGTTTCAAAAGAAACATTTTGCAGTGTTGTTTCCTAAAGTTGAAAGCATTTTGAGTCAGTTTTTATCTTAATTACTTAGTTCTTGGACATGAAATATTTGTGGAAAGCAGTTGTGTTGCCATGCATACATACCTGTGTGCAATCATTCACACAGAGAATAAGGTGAGGGGAAGTGTCACTCATATGCGCTGTGCAGACATGTTTCAAGGACAAGCTAGGACCTTGACGTGTAATGTAATTTAAATTTATACATATGCGAAATGCAAGCAGAATGAATGGCGGATGGACTGGCATTATACTGATAAGGCTATCAGGGTTGCAGAAAGTCACATTAGTGTCATACCTAATAGTACTTTCAGGGGATGTATAAATTAATGGGATTATCTCTCTTAAAACACAAATCTTTAAATTCAAGCAGAAATTACAGATATATGGCACAATATATTTTAACTGTAGCTACCTTGATGGTACATGAAATTATTTGATGTCGAGTTAGTTTTCTTTCACTACTTTGAAGGCAACCAAGCAGATGTTATCTAGTAAGTTTTCCATCCATAACTTGTGCTTTCCTCTTTCCTGTGTCTTGATTTGGGTTTCTCAGATTTCAAAAGAAAGAACATGTACTTGAGAAGAAAGAATAAAACATAAGCAATAGGTTTGTTGTTGTTGTTTTGCTTTTCTGAGACAGGGTCTCACTATGTAGTTGAGACTGCCCTGGAAGTCACTATGTAGCCCAGGCTAGTCTCAAACTTACAGTGATCTTCCTGCCTCAGCCTCCTGAGTGCGCCACCACACCTGGTTTAAGCAATAGATTTTGAATGATATTCACCTTTAACCAAACTTTCAGAATCAATGAACTGAGATATTTATGAGTGGGACACAAACTCTATGGTCAAATGTGTTTTATAAATGTAGATTTAAAATCGTTAGTAGGATGTGTACAATGTTTAAGTTGGAGGTGTAGGATGAAAACTCTTTTTGCGTATTTTAAGTTGCAAGTATCAGATTTCTTTACATCTATAGATATTCTAAAAGGTGTTCCTTCAAAGAGAATATTATTATTGAATCAGTCACAAAGATTTTGTGCAGATACATTTCTTTTATTTTTTATATTCTACAAGACAATTACACTCAATATTCCAAAGTATATTTTAGAATGCTTATGGCTCATGAATATTTTGTTTTATTAAAAAGTTCTCTTTATTTTCTTTTTGCCTTGTTCTTTTACTTAACTGCTGTTTTGTAAATTGGCTAATTAGAAAGTATTAAGACAATTAAAATAAATGTAAATATCCACTATGTTTAACATCTGGTACTTCAGCATAAACATCTGGTTAAAGTGCAGATGTTTTCATATATTTGCTGTTGTTCTTGTGTGAATCATAAATCATGGTTATAACCAAAGGCTTCAGAGCTAAAATAACTAATTATGTAACTAACTGAATAAACAAACAAACAACTTGATGTAAAATTTCCTTAAAAGAGAAGAATGGTGAAAAATATACAGTAAATTTCCATGTAGCTATCTCCCAGTTTTCATTGTCTGTTTTACCTCATACCATTAATATCTTCTACTAAGGTCATAAAAGTAGGAGTATAAAATGAAATGTCACCTCTTAAAATCTGTTGGAGTTTGTTTATCCCCATAGAGGATTAGGAATACACTGATAAACAAGTAGCTAATGTTTGTACAGAACTTGTTCTGCACCAACTACTTCAGTGTTTAACATACATTAACACATTGACATTCAAAACCTCCTTGCCATAGTCTTCATCCTATTATCAATCTACTTTCAAGGAAAATTTGAGAAATAGAATTGAGAAGTTCCACTGCGCATACTGGTAGGTCCAGATCCAGTTGTGTCAAGTGTGACTCCAGAATCTATGGCTTAAATATATGCTGTGGTATCAATTTTATGGAATTCACTAGGTTAGACTGCATTTCTCAGTTATGTTAAAAGACTTTAGTCTATCTAGTACTGTACTGTTGTGAAAGTGTTTTTGTAGATGTGCTTAACATCTTTGAGGAAAGGAGATCACCTAAGCCACTCTTGGTACTTAAAACCTATTATCTGAGGATTTTACATGCAGAGTAAAAGTTAAATCATTTCAAGTGTTTTTAACATGTTCTAACAAATGGAGAGGACCATTAGTTAATTACAACATACATGGCTTAAGCATTAAAAGAATAAATTTTTCCACACAGATATTCAGCATGTGAATTTTGAAATGTTGACTTCAGAAAACTCTGACTTCACTATATGTCTAGAATTTGTAATGGTTTATTATTTTGTGAAAATATACATGCATTTTATTTGAAGTAATAAAAATGCTGACCACTAACCTGATCAAAATTGACAAAAATAGAAATTTGGAATTCACAATACAGAAGAATATTTTTGTTTCTCTTCTTTTTAAAAATTTCATCAGTACTCGATCCTAAATGATTTCGTTGTGATATTTCCCATAAAATTTTATATTTGTGATTTACTGAGCAACACATGTAAGCTCCTGTGTGGTTAACGCTAAGTATCCATTGTCCCTGAAGAAAACCTTGTTCTCCGTCAGCTACAAGACTCATTTATCTTATTGCACCTAACTCTGCATAGTCACTTAAATAACCTGAGTGTCCTCTAGAGGACTCTGAGGTAGCACAAGCTTGTGCTTCATTATGGATGAGATAGGACAAATGGTGTATAGAGAGCCTTTAAATTTTTAAAAATTACTACAGTAAAAGACACATTAACAGTCACTACACCTCAAAATACTCCCCTTCCCTTCAAACACGCTTATTCCTGATAGCATTCTTGTCACTTTCTGATTGTTTTTTTTCTCTTTTTTTGTTACCAGGGATCGAACTCGGGTCCTTGTGCTTGGAGGCAGGCGGCGGAACCACTGAGCTAAATCCGTGGCCCTCTTGTCACTTTCGGAAGCAGTTCTGGAAGTCTTTATTCTTATCCTTTATGAGTTATAATCAAAAATACCGTGAAGGCTGCTACAGAGTGCCGTTCTACAAAACGGAAGGATGATAAAAATACATTTTAGTGTGCCACCGTCCACTTTATTCATTAGAGCTGATAATGCGTGACATCTGGCTCTTCTCCAAAGTCAAAATGACAGTGAAAGTAAATATTTTTAACTCATTCAGGACAATGGGGCAGCATGATAGTGCGTCTGAACATGAAAAAAGACTTCAGAACTGCTTCAGAAAGTGGCAGGAACAATACGATAAATGTTTCCAAAATGAGGAGATGTACGTTGAATGGAATTATTGCCAGCATATATTTTATTATAGCTTTTTTATAAATTTAAATATTCACCACATTTTTTATAATCACACTGCATATTCTGGACTCCACTTCACCTTCAAAGTCTATCCACGATTTGTGTCCCCTTTTGTGTAAGATTCTCATGTGAAGTTTAACTTTTCCTGCTTTGCCTTCTCAGTTGTCACGCTCACATGGCGTTACTCTATAACAGATAACACTATGAATTCACACGCAGCTTCAAACATGAAGGACATTTTATAACTCATAATATTGTATGCACCGTGGCTCTGTCTACCAGGGCAGAAACTCAAGTCAATGGCTTCCTCTTCCTTAATTCACTCTCCACCTTCGCTGGCCAAAGCCACATCCTTTTCAAACATGGCCATCCTAGGAGTTTATTAAATAAAATTTTATTGCTAAGTTATTACTGCATCAGTGATTAATTAAAAACAATGCAAAAGTAGTGATAACCGCAATAATATGAGGAGAAGTACATTTCAGAGTTCTTCAAGTGGAAAGCAGTAATTGTGCACATAAATTTATCTCAGATAATACACTGTAGTCTAAATTTATATTTATACATGCAACCTCCTATATTTCAAGTACACCATCTATATTGATTTGTTTATGAAACCCCTATGCTCTCAGCTCTATTTAAACTCACATCACAAGTAAACTCTAGAGCTCAGTTCTCAGATGAAAATTTTCATTTCCTAAAGTGATAAGACCACCTCTCCAATTCTGAAACAAAAGTAGTAATGACATTTATACGCCATGCCCGTTATGGTTTATATAAGGGTATACGGTACTGGGAGAGTCAACGAATTGGTTTTAGCGTAGACCTAGGTGTGGCTGGATGGATTTACTGAAGACGGAACCTCCCTTCCTGCAGGTGAGGGTGGCACCAATCAATAAGCTTGTAGCCTGAGTGGAATAAAAGAGAAACGGAGGCTCCCTGCTGCCACCTCCTGCCTGTCCTGCCAGGAACTGTTTCTCCTCTGCAGTGCCACCTTCCCTGCCTTGAAGCCAGCTGATGATGGAATGAAACCTCTATAAGATGTGAACTAAAATAAACCTTTCCTTTTTTAACTTTTGGTATAAAATATTTTCTCTCAGCAATGAGAAAGTAACCAAGACAGACTAGAAAGTCTTAAAAAAAAAAAAAAAAAAAAAAAAAAAACTGGAAGAGAAGCAAAAAAAAAAAAAAAGAAAAGAAAACTGGAAGAGAAGCAAATAGTCTGATGAGACTATGTAGAACACTAAAATAGCATTCAAGCTGGTTCAAAGATGCAATAAAGTAATACTATGTGAAATAAACAAGTGGGTAAGTCTAGACTTGTGGAAATTATGTTTTAGGATAATTTATTGTAGTGGATCTAATAGGCAGACAAAATTTTCTGTGATTTATCCATAAAAATTATTTTCACACTTTTACACTGATGTAAAGCATGGCCATGGTGTGTAACAACTAAAACAAGGTGTGAAGGAGACACACCAGCTACTATAAGCCCATAGCTCAACATTACGCATCAAAGTTTATACAAAATTATGCTCAAAAATAGTTGCATTTTAAAAACAGCCCCATGAGATAGTCTTCTTGAGGAGGATGACTGTGGCAGTCCCTCTGTCTGTGGGGTTCTTTAATCAAATTTCATCAAATGGTTTCTTGATAACACACACACACACACACACCTAGCTTCAGAAATGAAATTGCGCAAAGACATAGGAAAAATGATAAAGTTTAAAAATTTTGTGTATTAACTTTATATTTCAAAATATAATTTGAGGTAGCATTAAGGCCATAGAATTGCAAGGAGAACATTTTGAATCATAAATAATTTGTGTTTGAGAAAAGTGTTAGATGGCTCATTTACACACATTGATTTTCAGACAAGGATATGACAACACTCAGGAAATCTGCTAACTGGTTCAAGCTTAGAGATCAGGTTTTCCAAGGTCTGTTTTACTGTCATTCATTCTTATATCAATCACTTCCCTATCTAGGAAAACTTACCTCTGAAATGAACAGAGGTTTGACTCAATGTTTGGAGTAGATTTAGTCCAGGGTTGCTTGCTCCAAAGTAGAAACCACACAGCAGAGTAATGTGGCACAGGAAAGGCCCAGGATGAGAATGCACTCTTTGAAATCATGCCTTCTGCATGACTGAACAGCACCTCTGAAAGTGAGACTTAAGGGCAACATTTAGACCTAAGTCATAGCAGCTCTCTATCATGTGGGCATAAATTAAAATCTTTGCAATTCTGAAATTTGGGTCAATTTTCTCTAAGACTTGTCACAGCCCAGTATTCCACCGTGTCCATATGAGTCCATCGGACTCTTACAAGGCTGGGCTCAGGAGATCCTTTTCATCTCAGCCAGGTTAAAGTCTCCTTCAGTGTTTAACCTAGCCATGTAAGCATGACAGTAGTATTTATCATACAGTGGACACTTGCCTATTAATTTATCTATGCTTAAATCCTACTTATATTCTTTTGCTAAATACTATCTCTAATAACTATGCTTAATATCTCAGTAACTAACACAAAGTTAGTCCTAAATAAATTTGAGTACAAAAGTATGTGTATACCTGTTAGAGTTTCCATTTCACATGATCTTATTTTTCTCTCCTTATTTCTACTGAAGTAACTGAAAGGTAAAATCTTCTATGCAATATGAAATTCAAAATGGAGCCACCATTCCACTACCAGACTGTAATTTAAGATAAAAAATGAACACTCATATTTATCTTTGTAGTTTAATTATCTCTCTTCACCAGATGCTATCAAATCCATTTTACAACTTTAATTCAGTGTTATGTCCAAAACTGATTGCAGCACTGCCATTTTCATTCCCCGGTAAATTCTCCACAACAGAATAAATCTGTTTTGGAGGGATACATTATAATTTTCAATTGTCATTGTTCCATTCATTTACTCTACATTTCCAACAGGCATTTCCCACTATATTTTGACAGTTTCAGTTCCACTGAAATATTCATAACATTTCCAGCCCTGAGCAATATTTTCTTTAGAAGCTTCTGTAAATTCATAATACATCAAGAGGATAAGACAGTTCTAGATATTTCAACTATTTTGCATTCAACACAAGCACATTTATCAAATTAAAGGGACATTGTCAGAGACACAATGGAGCATTGAGGCTCTCTGAAGAAAAACATAACAAATATTTCATATGTAGAGGAACATTTCTGGAACTTTCATTCATATAATTTCCAAAGCAGGAAAGAAAAGGTAGACATTTTATCCAAGTATATGACAACTCTTTTACCATTCAAATGTGCTCAATTTCTGCTAAAAGAAATTCTTTTCTGGCTTCTCTAATTGTATTTAATTTGAGATATTTTAATACTTTCAATATCCATAATATAAAACTTAAGCATTATTCACTTCTTCAACTAAGTAATCCAACAGACCATAATCTAACTTGCGTGCCTTTGTAGTTTTCAAAAGACATATTAATTTCTATTTATCACAATTCTAGAAGTTTAACTCAACCTTATCTATAATTTTAGAAAATTTTGTGGTTCATTTAATCATAAAAATGATGCGTTGTAGGCTTTACTAATGAAGCCTGTGAGATTTCATAGTTTTCAGTATGTAACAAGTTAGCTTGACACAACCCATGAACTTTGGAAAACTACAAGGTATTTATGGGTCAAAAACAAAGGCATTATTCCTCATAGAAATGGCAGTAATTTCATTTGATTATATTTGTCTGAGTTTCATAGAATCCTATGACCATCAGGCACACTTTATAATTTCAATGAGCTCTTTCAGAGAGGAGAAAACCTGAGTTTAGGGAGATTGAGTCTTTCTGCAAATAAAGTTGGTCTTTGCCACAGAGCAGGGAAAGTTAATTTTGTTGTGGTCAACTAATTATTACACTTGTCAATAAACAAGCTGGTCCTCTGTCCCAGCTGGATGCACTACCTCTATAATTCATAACAAAAATTTAAAAAGAGCTCATAACAAAAGTTATCTGCTCAGAATATAGGCAGGACTGTAACAGACTCATGGAAGACTGACATATAATTGATGAATATCTTCATTTCTTTTTCATTCCTGATAAAAATATACTCCTTCACAATCTACTAACAATATGTGTTATATTTCTTTTCATATTTTTTGGCCCAAATGGGACAAGTGGTCTTATCCAGAGAGAATTGCCAGGTAAAATCCAGGATCAGAGAGTATATAAATTATTCCTAATAACCTAGGATATTTTCTTGTATAGTCCTGGGCAATTTTTGTAAGAATTCCTATAGGAACATGATAAAATGCTGACTTCTATTTCTGTTTTCACCTGAACTGAAAATAGAAGGAACAAATGGAAGCAAAGCTTTTGTACTTAGGAAGGGGATGGGGCTTAGGGGGGGATAAAATAAGATAAAATTCATTTTTAGGGCTGGAGCTTTAGCTCAGTGGTTCCGGAGCCTGCCTCGCAAGTGCAAGGGCCTGAGTTCAATCCTGGTATCACAAAACAAAAAAACAAACAAAATATTTTTTAAAAAAATAAAATAAAACAAGGATAATGAAACTCTAAATAAATAAGTAAACAAAGTGCTGACTCCTGAGTTCCAGCTCCAGACTGACTGGATGCTTATTGTACCCATTGTACTGAGCTTGGCATTGGGACTTTTACAAAGGCCATACGGGAACTCGGTGTACAGTATTCTTTTAGAACATGAATAAAATATGGTTAGATATTTAGGCTAAGTATAGAAGAATCTTAAAGATATTATATAAAAGTTAATAATAAAGAGGATAGTAAGAAATGAAGGGAGACTTAAATATTTGAAATACAACCTAGAATGATTCAAAATTTTGGCTTATTTAGTGCCCACATATGTTTCCTTTTGAGACATAAACCATATCGATCCTTTAATGAGGACAGAAATTGTAATAGACCTTACTCCAGTGTATGCAATTTATAGAAATTAATGCCATCTAGAAAGAAAAAGATAAATAAAATTCTCATCTAATAAGTAACAATTCCAAATAATATACAAAAGCATTATATAGCATGACCAAATAAGATTTTTCTCAAGAATTCAAGTGAGGTTTAATAGTTCATGGTCGATTAATCTAAATATAATGTTAATATAATAATGTTTAAAATTTAATTCTGAAGCACATAATAAAACCATTAATTTTAAAATAATCAACAAACTAGCACTAGAGAGATATGTTCTCAATCTTTTAATGGTACCTATAAGAAACACAACAAAATTAATATAGTGATGAAAAAGTGAGTAACAAGGCAAAAATATCCACTTTGGTAAATTCTACTCAACATTGCCTTGGAAGTACTCAACTTCAAATAATCAAAAGAAGGGCATGGAAAAAGAAAGAAAACCCAAACCACAGAAGAAAGAAAGAAAGAAAGAAAGAAAGAAAGAAAGAAAGAAAGAAAGAAAGAAAGAAAGAAAGAAAGAAAGAAAGAAAGAAAGAAAAAAGAAAGAAAGAAGAAACAGTGAAACATACAAGAAGTGAGAAAAATACATGCAATCATATTAGAAAGGAAGAAGTAATATTCACTTATAGATGACATGATCCTGTATGTATAATAACCAGGAATTTTTAATATAAAAAGTTAGAAACACATTCAGTCTGTAATTACTGAGAAATCCAAAAATAAAATTGAGAAAGCAATTCTATTAACCATAATAACAAAATTGAATACTTAAATACAAGACTTACTGTGCTAAATATTTAAATTTATGTAGAGAATAATTAACAAAGATCTGATTATACGAAAAGACATTACATACCCCCTGATTGGAAGACTCCACACTGTCAAGATGGTTGTTAGTCCCAAATTAATGAATATATTTAGCACAACTTCTGTTATATTACTACAGGAGTTTTTCACAGAAAATATTAAGCTGTGTTAAAATGTATATGAGAGTTCAAATGACAGAGAAGAGCCAAAGCAATGTTTAAAAATAGGAACAATTTCATAGAAATTGGAACTTTTGCACTTAGTTTTAAAAAACGAATTATTTGCAAAATAAATCGTTAAGTTGGAAACTGAAAAGAATATTTGTAAGTCATGTGTCAACTAAAAAGTACTTTTATCAAGACCAGATAAATACTTACAGCTTAATTTTAAGAAAAAATGCCAAGTAAAAGTTGGACAAAAGAGTTGAATAGACACTTTCTCAAAGGCATACAAATCATTAACAAGTAGTGAAACAATGTTCATTTTAGTACATTTAGTGAATAATACAAATTAAAATGATAGTAAGATATCACAAGCAGTAGAATGGTTATTGTCAAAAGGACAGATAATGGCATATTTTGTTAGGATATGAAAAAACTATAATTCAATATTGCTGGTAAGAATACAAATTGTATAGTTGCTTTAAAAATGATTTAGCAGTTTCTAAAAGGTTAAACATAAATTTGCTTTTGACCTAACATCTCTGTTCCTATATATTCCATCCCTACCAGTAAGAGAAAATAATTTAAAGTAATTATCTACCCAAAGATATGTGCAAAAATGTCCATAACTGTTCGGAATAGCCAAAAATGAAAATAATTTCAATGTCTATCAATTAATGAATAAACAAAATACCCATACAATGTCCTGTGTAGAGTATTTAGTAATAAAAAGGCATAGTCAGTGCATATAACATACTGACAATATAAATGCTGTGACACAGACCTCGAAAATATTATGGTTAGTGGAATGATATGCAAAAGTTGACATATTATATAATTCTGTTTGTAAGTAATATCCAGAACAGCACGCTTATAAAAGTATGCTTCCCTGCATAAGGGAAGTAATTCTAAGTGGACACAAAGTTTCACTCGGGTGCGGAAATGCTCTGAAATTGGACAGTGGAAAAGGGCGCACAATTCTGTAAGTTTACTAACGGTCATTATGTTGAATTCTGCACTTGAAAAGAATGCATTTGATGGTGAGTTATATCCTTTAATAAAGCTGTTTTTCAAAAGAGAATTCAACTTAACAAATTGCCTTTAGCAGACAAAACATTCAAGTAGGGCTATTAATTTAATAGAAAAATTTAGTTTCCAACTTCTTACCTTTGCTCTCTTAATAAAAAAATATTTTGTGAGTGTAAGGACAGAACAATAAAAATTTAAATCTTAAATTTATATCTATTATCTTAAAAAGTCTCTGGCATTAAAAAATACCAGGTTTACTCATATTTTCAAATAATTTAGTTGAATAAAATGACTTGATCAGGAAATTTTAGTTCAAATGATTTTCAGAACTAAAGTGATAAAAGACTTTAGTGTGAAAAATTAATAAACAGGTAATTTTCATCAGTTGTGTCAGATTATGATGAGAAAATGCAAGATATATAATTTATAAAAATATAGACATACAAGTATTAGAGTTAAAAAGTTCTTTGCTCTTTCAATTCAGTGTTTCAAAATCCCCAAATGCACATAATACTTGAATACAAACAGTTCTACGATTTTGATACTTTAGTAAGATGTTTAAAAATACAACACTTTAAATGATTTTTGTTCTTTTAAGATAAATGAGTAGCACTTCAATATTACCCATGCAGTGGTCCAATGATTTGTTTTTCTATTAAAATGAGTAAAATACATTCTTGCTGTAATGTCATGAATTTTGTTGCTGTGTTTTCATATTTCTAAAATGTTACAAATGGAGCAAGTAAAAAGGACTAAAAGATAATTAACAGCAGAAAATGAAAACAGTTTATCTAACATCCTTATGCTTTTAGCAATTTTTTCCTACAAGCATAATTACAACGCATTTTACCATAATAAAGCAGAGGAACATTTTATTTTAAAATCCCATACTTATATATTAGCCATTCAGATAAATAAAATGGCTAAATTTGCTTTCATGTGAAAAACAAAGACAATAAATCTTCTCTGTAGGGGAATGAATGCAACTCATGATTATACACTCAGAGCAACAAGAAGCAAAATCCAGCTGGCTTAATAATACCATTAATTCGTTGATTTATGTGACTTAATGTTTAGCAGTGGCTTAGGCTTCAGGCTAGTAAAATCAAGAACCAAATCACTCCGGGGATTTAGCGCAGTGGCGCTGCGCAAGGTACTAAGTTCGATCCCTGGTACTGGAAAAAAAAAAAAATAGGTCATTTAGTCCAGTTTTCTTCTGTCCAGTGTTTTCCATGCATTGATTACACTGTTCTTTCACCAGTACAATAACAAGCATTCAGTCTTCCCTGCGCTTACCTGTTGGAGAAACACAGCCTCCTCTACACTTCCGGGAGAAGCAGAGCCCTCACCTTGCTGTGTAATAAACACTGCTCTGGGTGAGTGGGATGGCATGCCCCCACTGCACTTTCTGAGTCAGTGCTCATCACTGACGTGATTATTACCGGGGGTAGGGGGTCCTCGATGTTGGGAAATGTGGATAGGAGAGCACCAACATTGTGTGCCACTTTGTTATCTGAAGAAACACTTGCTTATTTGTAAGAAAGGGATACAAAACAAATAAGAAATAGCTCTGTTGGTTTTAACCCGCAAATTTGTTTAATGACTACCAAACTGTCATCTCTCCTCCTACTTTACTTCATTCTCCCATACAAACATTAAGGATTTGAGTAACATACACTGAAATCTCCAAAGCTACAAATAGGAGAATCAATTTACTTTTGCTGTATTAATCTTTTATAGTCGGTTGCAAAATACTAATTCTACCAATTTGAAATAAATATTCCTTCTCTATGATTTCTTCACATTTTGACTAAAGTAATGCAGCAGCATCATGAATGTCTTTCCTTTACATTTTCTGATTCATTTTTTTCTTTGTAGTCCATTTCCTCTTAATTTTCTCTGTCACCTAAGTTATCCATATATTAAGCTGATCTTTTTCATAGTATGACTTAAAGAAAATGCTATTGGACTTATATTCCTATTTGTTATCCTTATATTATGTGTGTTCTTTTATGATTAGCCAGATTTATATTTTAAAATGTTTCATATTTTATTAGACTTTACATTATTTTAATTATATATTATTACTTATCCATTTAATTTCTTGTCTTTGCTTTAATATGTCCTCATTTTGGAGGGGCTACTCTGGTACCTTTTCCCACCTTACTAAATTAAATCTTAGTTTCTCTTCTATAAACTATCCTATTGAGGCTACACACCATCCTCTAAATAGAAACTTAGTGCCATCCTATAAGTTTCATCATCAGTAATAAATAGCTTCTAGTACAATTCAGCATAAAAGATTATCCATAAATTATAAAAATAATAATTTAATCAAGCATGAATTTTAAAATATTTTTTGTTTTTAGTGATGTGGCCACACGTGTATCTTTTTTTTTTTCTGAAGTGTGGGAGAGGTGCATTAAGTTATTCTTTATACTTCCCATCAAACTTGAATTTGATTTATTTGTCAGCAATGAGGCTCAAAGTATTTTATAAAATGTTTAGTTCTTACCTTACTAACAAATGTTCATTTATTTTAAATAATATTATAGTCAGTCATTTGTATCAAATATTTTGCTTTGTTTTGTTTAGTTTATATTCTCTTTTGTTGTCATCTTTTTTTCTTTCTTGACTTCTACAAATTGATTGCGTTTTTTCTCCCCAGTTTTTACCTTAACTTGTTTCCACTAATAGCACTTGAGACTTTTCTCTCAAAATTCCACTGACTTCTTTGCTTAAAATCCCTCAGAAGAACCAGTTGCTGTAGAATGCATCTGCAGTCCCAGCTTCTCTGGAGTTTGAAGTAAGAAGAACATGAGCCTGAAGCCAGCCTGAGCAATGTGATAAGAGCTTGTCTCAAAAAAAGAAAAAAAAAGGCCTCAGGTATTTATGTGAAAAGATTAGCTACAAATATTTGAACATTACTGTCACAACACGTGGCTACACAATAAATCTACATTGAAAACAAAATAAAATTTTAAATTCATAAAGGAAAAATAACTTTCTGTGTTTAATTTTCTTGGCGCATTTCTCAGATCTAACATCACTGACATATTTTAGTTTTAATATATTTCAAGTACAATAAAGAGTGCTTGCTAAAGGCTAAGAAGTGGCTATTATGAAATCTCACTTCATTTTGCATGAGTAGACAAATAACATTTTATGTAGATTGTCCTGTTTTACATTTTTAAAATCTTTGAGAAGACTGAACAAAGTGCAATGCATATTTTAAATTCATGGTATGGAAATACTCATTCTAATATAGTCCTCAGCAATAGTTTATCTGTCTGAGAATAACTGTTGTAATAGCCCACTGCCATGTACTATGAAGTATAATAAAGCAATCTCAAATTTTTTATGTTTATTTGCATTCTTTGTTTGAACTCCAGAGAAGAAAATCTCTTCACAGCCTCTCCCAGGACTAAGCACCGGAATTAGAACAGTCTGCGTCTCATTTTAGACCCCCATAAAGCTTAGAACCACAAATACCTCAGTTTCTTCAATACATGCACATATGGTGGTGGGGGAGGAGGAGGATGAGGACGAGGACGAGGAGGAGATGGGCAGATTGAGGAACAGGATAACATTCCGGTATGTTTATGGATTAGTCCAAATCAGAGCAGTAGGACAGGCTTCCAAATGTTTTTGCTTGTTTGAGACTCCCAGCCCTGTCCTCTCCCCGTTACAGACACAAAATGCCAAGATGCTCCTCATGTTAACTACAAAAATGAAGCTCTGTCTTTTACATTCTCCTTACGGACCCACCTAGAACTCACCTAGTTCTCCTTTTTTGCCTACGTTATTATCAAAAACACAACTTCCCGTAGACAGTTTTTCTCTCTTTTGTGGAATTCACTGTTGTATCCTTACCCACATTTTTGCCAGTATCATCTAAGACCCAGGCCTTGGACTGTACTTACCTGATAAGTGGTTCGTGACCACTCTTTTCTATTAATTATGAATATAAAAGGGTAAAACCAATAACTAATTCTGTCAGCATCAAGTAGAAAGCATATATATCATTTGATGACTTGAAGCAGTTTTCTAACTATTTTAAAGAGAAATGCTAAATGTCTTAAAAAGGAAAAACATTTTCCTATGGGCCTCCATTATAGCAAAGCAAAATGTTCATCTTCATCAAATCAATTAACTTTTAAGAAATCAATTTGAAAATGCCACAGTTAAGTAGAAATTCAATTCAGAAAGGAAAGGTCAAGTTTTTAAATAAGCAATTTCATTTAGTAATCTTTCCTGAACTTTTATCACAAACAACATAAATGTCCTATGGTAAAAAATGAAATCATTTTATCTTGGTATGCAGATGATAGAAATAAGGAAATATTCTTAAGAAAATATTAGCAAAATTATTATATAAATTCTGAGAAAGAAAGATTCTTTATATTAAGATTTATTATACTAAACTGTCTCTGGTTGCTTTACATGCAGAATATGTGAAAATTTCCGTGTAGATAAAATCTGTTACTTTCCAGTACTACTCCTTATTTCATTCTTAAAAGAACAGATATAAAGTGGATTTTATTTCCAATTACAGATTATGTTATGACACACTTTTAATGTGTGTAAATTTCAGATATCCTCACAAAAAGATCATAATACACTTTCATCCCACATGACAGAATGAAGTGTAAGTTAAATTGTACATTTACGAAAGATAGTTTTTTACTTTTGAGAATGTTGAGTTTTTACACTTGCCAGAGTTCAATGTCTTTCCTTTATCCTGTTTTTCTAGTAGAGAAGAATCTAATGATCAGCCCATTTTCATCTTATAAAATACCATTCAAAATAAGCTTTTATAAATTAAAAAGAGGACACACAGAGTTCCAATAAAAAATTTATGTCTTTGTGATGTTAATGTAAAAATTCATACATGCTAGACATAAATATAATTACATATACACAAATATTCTGTGAATTATAGTATAATATACAATATATAAAATTAACAATTTAATTATTTTAAAATTTATAATTCTATAGCATTAATTATACTAATTATGTTGTACAACTATCACTACCTAGTTTCATGATTTTTCATCAACCCAAAATGATGTCATTTACCTATAAGGAATTAAAACACTTTTCTCTCCCAATCTCCAGTGACTAATTGTCTGTCTCCAGAGCTTTGTCTATTTTTAGATTTATATGAGTGGAATCAAGCAATCTATGACCTCTTTTCCCTGCTTCTTTGAAAAAGTTTTTCTTTTTCATGAAAAAAAGGAAATGGGGCACCATTTTACACTGTGTCCCCCCCAAAAACCCTTGAAAACAGGAAAAATTTAAATTTCACCTAAATCTCTAAAACTACTATAAGAAAACAGCATAAAAAAGTTCATGATATTGGTCATAGAAATTATGTCACAGATACGACCCCCAAATCACAGTAAAAAAACTGGGTCTACAGTGAGCTACAGAACTTCTGCACACCACCAGATAAAGAAAACTCAATGAAAACAGGCAAACCCTTGAAATTGGTGAAAAATGTGAAACATACCAGATAGTGGCTTAATCCCCATACTATGTAAGGAAACTATATCACTCCATATCAAAAAGCCACTGACCTCATTTTAAAATGGGCAAAAGGTTAGGGTACACATTCCCCAAAAAGCACCGTATAAATGAAAAATAAAAAACCAATAAAGACATGAAATATCACTAATCATCAGAAATCATGTAAAGATGAACCACCATGGGACACCATTTTGTAATTAGGACTATTATTATGAAGAAAAGTAGAAGATAACAAGTGTTAGAAAGGAAAAATTGAAATTTGTGTATACTATTGATGGAAATATAAAACTATGTAAGCACAAAGGAAAACAGTGTAGAAGTTCTCTAAGGGTTAGAAATAGATGTACTATATGATTCAACAATCCCACTCCTAGAATATGTATCCAAAGGAACTGAAATCATAATCTGAAGAGATCTGTGCCCACTCATCTTCCTTACAGCACTGTGGTGGGACGACACACTGTAGGAGGGAAGACTTTATGTACTGATTTCACTTGCTTTAGATTTATAACTAGTACTGGGATTAATGGACCCTATGCAGGTGTAGGTTCAATTTTTTTTTTCAGTACCATTGATCAAACTCAGGACTTTGCATTGGCAAGGCAGGTGCAGTGCCACTGAGCTCAATCCCTGGCCCTGTCAATTTCTGAGGAAACTGCATACTGCCTTCCCATAATGGCTATAGTAATTTCTCTCAAGTGAAATAGTTACTGTGTAAAGGTGACCTGTATTTTCATTTCTGGTTTTGATGTGCATTAGTGATATTGAACACTTTTATATATATTTTGAGTATTTTTATGTCTTTTTTGGGGGGGTTCTGGGGATTGAACTCTAGTCCTTGCACCTGCGAGGCAGGCAATGGAACCAATGAGCTAAATCCCTGTTCCTTTTTGTCTTCTTTTGAGAAAGATCTATTCAGGTATTTTACACATTTTAAAATTAGATTGATTGTAGTATTTTGTTCTTCTGTTGGGTTTCTGGGATCTTGATTATTATATGTCTAGGTGTAGATTTTTTTTTTGATTATAGCTAGTTGGGGTCCTATATGCCTCAGTTATCTGAATGTCAAATTCTTCCCCTCTGTTTGGGAAGTTTTCTGTCATTAATTCTGCAAACAGCTTTTTAAAGTCCTTCGTGTTTTCTCCTGCTACTTCCTGTATTCCTATCAGTCTTATGTTATTCTTCTTTGCATCATCTAGGAGTTGTTGGATCGATTTCTCATGATCTCTTACTGTCTTTAAGAGACCTCTCTTTTCATGGTCACTGACTGCAATCTTATCTTCTATATCTGAGAGCCTATCTTCGCATTCTTTTATTCTGTTGCATACACTTTCAATAGAGTGTTTAATCTCCTGGATATCTGTTTTGGGAAACTTTAATGGTGCTGCCAACTTTGGAAAAAGTCATCCCAATTTACTGTGTTGACTTGGCATTGTACAGAAATGGGCAACCATATTGGTCTAGAAATGTTAATTTATTTTTTTTTTCCATGTGTACTGGGGTAACAGATCGTACTAAACATGTAAGGTCATATCTACAGGGGTTTGATTACAGAAACTAATAAAGTATTCTCTAAATAATGAAAAAAAGAATAAGATAACACTCTAAGAGCAAGAAGCAATTTAAATATATTTGGGGACCATTTTCATCTCCAGATAAAGGATTATTTTAATGTTATATCATTGCCTTTTCTCTTTTACTTTCCTTTTTAGTTTCATTTTAGGATTCCCTATTTTTAATGTTCATACAGAGATTTCTTTAACTGAAATACCGAATAGATTCTTTGGTATGAAAAACTATAATAGTACACAGGATCCTAATGAGATAATTAATAATGTGATATAGGAAGTAAAGGGCTAAAGGTGTAGGGAAAGTGGGAAGGGTGGGGGAAAGGTAATAAGGGAGAGGAAAAAATATGAGAAACTGAAAAAATGGAAATAAAGTGTTTGTAAATGGGGAGGGGAGGAGGGGGTGAAGGGAGGGCAGGGACAAGGGGAAAAATGAGAATCAAGACCTATTATGTAAAGGTACAGAATCCCAATGATGAATGTAATTGTATTGTATACCTAGATTGTACCAATAACCTCAATAAAAAGAAAAAAAATTAGATTGATTGATTTTTTTGCTACTGGGTTTTTGAGTCCCTTATGTAATCTGAACATTAAATTTTTAGCAGATATGTATTTTGTAAGCCTATTTCTTCATTATGTTAATGTTTTTTTCTATCACAACAAAATACTATTTGCTCGTTGTAAGGATGGAAATCTGTCATTTGCCACAACATGGATAAACCCAGAGGACATGATGTGAAGTAATCCAGGCACAAATACTGTGTGATCTCACTCAAGTGTGGAATCTACAGCAAGGTCAGTCTCACTGAATTAGAAAGAGTAGATGGGTAGTTACAAGAGGTGGTCAAGTATAGGAGGAAAAGGTAAGGAGAACAAGACTGTCAACAGGTACAAATTTACAGTTAGAAGGAATAAATTCTAGTATTCCATCACACAGTAGGGGGTTACTACAGTAAATACTAATGTGTTTTATATTTCAAAATAGTTGAGAGCATTTTAAATGTTTCATAACAAAAAATGATAATTGTTTGAGGTGATGAATATGCTTATTATCCTGATTTGAACACCACACAATGTTTATTTATTTATTTTTTTTTTGAGTTTATTGGTACATTTAGGGATATAGTACAGTTACATTCATTGTTGGGATCATGTACCTTTACATGGCAAGTCTTGATTCTCATTTTTTCCCCTTACCTCTGCCCTCCCTTCACCCCCTCCTCCCCTCCCCATCTACAAACACTTTATTTTCATCTTTTCATTCTCTCACATTTTTTTCTTTTCCCTTTTTGTTCTTCCCCTACGTATCACACCTTCCCTACACCTTTAGCTCCTTTCCTCCCATTTCTAAATGTCAGTAATCTTATTAGAATCTTATGCATTGTTGCAGAATATTCACACCAGGGAAACTATTCGGTATTTACACATGTGGGACTTATTTATTTCACTTAGGAGTATATCTTCAATATGTATCCATTTTCCTATGAATGAATCTATTCTCTCGCTCTTTATGGCTGAGTAATATTCCATTTTATAGAAAAACCACAACTTCTTTATCCAGTTTCCAACGGATGGGCAAATAGGTTGTTTCCAAGATTTAGCTATTACAAACTGTGCCGCTATAAACATGGGTGCGCATACTTCTCTGTGATATGATTCTTTTAGTTCTCTTGGAAAGATACCCAACAGAGGGATGGCTGGGTCAAATGGCACCTCCAGTCCAAGCTCTTTGAGGTATCTCCATATTGATTTCCATAGTGGTTGCACTAGTCTGCACTCCCACCAACAATGGAGGAGGGTTCCTTTCTCCCCACAACCCCGCCAACATTTGTTATTGTGTGATTTCTTGATAGCAGCCATTCTTTGTGGGGTGAGGTGGAATCTCAGTGTTGTTTTCATCTGCATCTCTCGAATGACCAGTGATACCACACAATGTTTATATGTATCAAAACTTCACATTGTACCATGTAAATGTGCCCCATTATTATATATCAATTAACAATAAAATTAAAAAAAAGAAACACACACACACAAACACACACACACACACACACATATATATATATATATGTATATGTATTTGAATATAATTCAGCCTTAAAATAGAAGGATATTCTACCTTGTGACACTATCAATGAATGCAGAAGATACAATGCTAATGAAACAAGTCAATCACAAGGGGACAGCTACTACAGGAGACATCTGAAACAGTCAAACTCATAAAGCAGGATTTACAATGGTGATTATAAGCAAAGAGGCAGGAGGAAATTGAATGTTGCTCAATGAATATATGGTTTCAATTATGAAATGAATATGTTGTAAATTCTGCTATGCAACATAGTATGATGTTATGCAAATAAACTTCTGTTAAGAGGGTTGTGATGTTAATTGTTGTTACTACAAAAGAACAATAAAAGCAAAGACATGTAAAATTTGAAGGTGTCCATTACCATGGCAGTAGAGATATTATCATCTTGTGTGCATATATTTAAACTCATCAAATTTTATGCATTATATGGCTTTTTTGGTGTATAAATTATTTTTCAATAAAGTTTTAACAGAGGACATTAGAGAGTAATGGCCTTATTTGCTTTATGTGCCATAATTTAGTAACAATTGATTTTTCATGAATTAATGCTTTAATTATATTTTCTTTTATTTATTTTTTTTCAGCTTTAATTGAGTTTATTGGTACATTTTAGGGATACAGTACAGTCACATTTTTTTTTGTG
>NW_022900915.1:28143882-28144714 GCF_012274545.1 Fukomys damarensis | reverse complement strand
CTTTTTAGTTTTTCTCCCATCTCCTTTTAATTTCTTGCCTTGCCTATTTGATTTGGTCTGTTGGGCCTCATGTTATTGTGAACTTCATTGTCATTTTCTAGGATATTGTTTAGAATTCCTTGCAGTGCTGGTTTGGTGTTCATGAAATTTCTCAGGTGCTCTTTGTCGTTGAATTATCTTATTTCCCCATCTATTTTGAAAGAGAGTTTTGCAGGATACATCAGTCTAGGTTGGAGATTCTTTTCTTTTAGGACTTGGAATACCTCACTCCAGGCTCTCCTTGACCTAAGGGTTTGTGTTGAAAAGTCTGCTGTGATTCTAATGGGCTTTCCTTTGCATGTGATTTGTTTCTTTTCTCTTACTGCTTGTAGTATTTTGTTTTTCTGTTGGATTTCTGGAATCTTGATTATTATATGTCTAGGTGTAGTTTTTTTGATTGTGGCTAGTTGGAGTTCTATATGCCTCACTTATCTGTATGTCTAATTCTTCCCTTCTGTTTGGGAAGTTTACTGTCATTAATTCTGTGAACAGCTTTTTTATGTAATTTGCGTTTTCTCCTGTTTTTTCATGAATTCCTATCAGTCTTATGTTATTTTTCTTTGTATCATCTAGGAGATGTTGGATTGATTTCTCATGATCCTTTACTGTTTTTAAGAGACCTTTTTTCAGGGTCACTGACTCCGATCCTATCTTCTATATCTGCAATTCTATCTTCGCAATCTTTTATTCTGTTGCGTACACTTTCAATACAGTTTTTAATCTCCTGGATATCTGTTTGAATCTGTTTTATGGATTTCATTTCTTTCCTCTGTTGGGCATTCATTGTTTCCAT
>NW_022900915.1:28044158-28143306 GCF_012274545.1 Fukomys damarensis | reverse complement strand
TTCAATATAGCATCTTTACCATTTAGGATGGGGGTTAGACTTAGCACGAGAGGATTAGATAAGTGAAAGAATTAGAGCAGGTTTGAAGTGAATCCAGAGGTTGTAGAATTACCTTACTATCTTTACAAAGCTATTAACTTCAGGGGGGATACAGAGAGTGCAGGAATAAGGACAAGAATATATCCCCTTAACAATAACAGGCGCTTGCCTTCCCTTGAAGGTACAGAGCCATGAGTGAGGTAAAATGACTGGAGAAAAGAACATAAAGAGAAACCCCTCCTAAAAACAAAAAATAATAAAAGAAGAAGTCTGAGTTAGGGCAGGAGCCGGAATAAAAAGGGAGATGAGGGACAATATGGTGGAGCAAGAGACTGAGTTGGAGAGAGAGGACAGAAAAAAGAAAATAATTTTAGGGTGGAATGAGGAAAAGAAAAAAGAGAGAGAGAGAGAAAAAAAAAGAATTTGAAGGTCCTCTTTCAGACTGTCTCTGTTCTCATATTATATCACATGTACAGCCATATGCAGAACTGAATCCCCTGGTCTCAGCTAACCAGTGGCAGTTCCCCACGACTGAGACTGAACACAGTCTACAAGGCCTAACTTGAGTTTCTCAACCCTCAGGGTTGAACTCCACTCAGTTCTATTACAGGTTTCCCTTCCCCTTTCTTTAAAGATGTTCAAAGAACAGAAAACTACCCTTCATGAGAACCTATGCCTCTGCAGAGTTGGTCTAAAGACTGGCCCAATCAGGAGGTTTGAGAACCGGGGGGGAAGGTCATGGGGGTGTTTCAAGGGTGCCCGCGTGGCTACCTTCCTTACTGGGTCTGTTATCATGCAGTCCAGGAGGTCATGCACCCGCCGGGTAATCTCAGGCAGGCAGGCAGCTGAAGAGCTTAATTATAGCTTCTATACACCAAAATAGCAAACATTTTATCCCTTGTACCAATCCATTTAATATCTGGAATAGCTAGCTGGTATTATTATCATTTGATCATTTATAATTGAAGAAATATAACACAAAGATACAACACAATTCTATGCTATCTTTTAAAATGCAAACTATACAAGTCTTTACAGATTTGCCTAATAAATTGTCCTTCTTCTTGTTTGGATAGTTTTACATTAATTTTATTTATCTACTTATAATTACTCAAAATTCCCAACATGATGTAGTATAAAAATGAGAGGATATGCTAGACTAAAGATTTTTATTTATTACCAGAGACAGATAAACTGTGCTAGATCTTTTTCCTTTTCAGCAGTCTCCTTTATTTTCATTTCTTACATCCTCTTACTTATATTTCCTTCCTATGATGTTCATGGTGAAAATTTATATTTCTGGTTAAACATTGGAATGAACATAAATATTTATACCTGTACACTCTGTATTCAATATATATGAAAATAAAAGGAATTTTAGGCATAAATTCAGAAAAATAGAAGCTAAAACAAGCACACAGAACACAGAGCAAAATGATGCCAAAAGCACTGGGGAACCTGAAAAGCAGATGCCGAGAATACATTGGGATTGTGGATCTTTGAAACATGCTGTAAGGTATGAAGGATGGCACACTTTCAGATAAGAGGGCCCATAATGTCTGTATTCTATTCTTGATTAACCATTTATTATGTGAGCACATAGAAAGCTGACTTCCTCTTCTGTTTCAGGTTCCTCAACAGTAGCATACAGAAAATATAGTAGTAACTACTATGTACCTAATGTTGTTTGCAGTATTAAAATAGTTAATGTAGGAATTTCCCACAATGCCCAGGATATTGGTATTTCTCAGCACACTGTCAGATCCCAGCCCCATGAGACCAAATAAACTGCCACTGCATTCAAGACTTGAGTCCTCAGCAGGTTTGTCCAAGTATTGTTGGAACAAGTACTGACTTGTTCCACCAGTCAGTACCACATCACAATGGTAACTGAAGATATGTTCATTAACTTGATTATTGTTTTAATTTCATAATGTAAATATGCATAAAATCGCATGCTTTAAAATGTCTACTTTAGATGCATACTATTCCTATCTGTCAGTATGTCCCAATAACGCTGGAAAGGAAAAGGAACAGGGAGGAGAACCTAAAATGACAGCCACAAGATTCACTGGACATTTGTCAAACATATCCATGAACATATGTTGCTATCATTCCAGAATGTTGGGGTTGAATTGTGTTATTTTTGCTGAAAGCTGTGGACTCAAGTAATATTATGCATATGACACATTTGAAGAGTCAAAGTGTTTAGACAATGTCAATATGTATTATTGAAAGTGAAAGCTCAGAAGCTAAGTATGGGCTTTTCCTCTATACTTTTAGCCAAAGATCCTTATCCATACAAACATATCTTTTCCATGCTATTTATATTACCCTAGGGCTGGGGATTTAGTTCAGTGGTTCTGCCTCCTGCCTTGCAAGCACAAGGACCAGAGTCCGATTCCCGGTACCAAAAAGAAAAAAAAAAAAATTACCCAAAGTGTTACTATAAAGTTCCTATAAAGTAGATGGCTTCACATACAGGAGACACACTAAAAAGGAAAGCTAAAATACCTAATAAAATGTTTTTAAATTTTACATTTCTCAAGAATTCTACACATTTTTATCTCACCTGGATTGGTATATGTGAGGTAGACAAATGTCATGATTTAACTATGAATCTGAGTCTCGACTGCTACACAGCTATTTTCCCATAATGTGGACTCATGTCCTTAGCTAAGAAAAGGGACTCATTGTCTCTCAGGCAGTCATAGCACACCCTCTGTTTCTCTGTATAGAATCTCCTGGGTACATATAACAAACAAACGGATTAACATCCACTCTTAAGGTTTAGATTTACAGTGTTGCCCAAGAGCCTCATGTATTCAGCTGTGTGGCTTTCAGAAGATGCCTGGATTGTAGCAGCACTGCAGCTGAGGCGGTGGGGCATCATCAGAAGAGTCGGGTCACTGGGGTGTGAGCTAGTAGAGTGCATCCTCCCTTCCGGGCTCTTCCCTTCGCCCTCTCCTTCCAACTGCCATGACCGAAACAGCTGTGCTCTACCACACCCTTATGCCATGTCGTTTTTTTCTGGCCATGTCATTTCTGGTCTGCAGCCAGCTAACCATGGACTGAAACTTCAGAAACTGTGAGACAAAATTAACCACTCCGCCTTTAAATTGTGGGTATTAGATCTTGTGTCTCAAGGACAAAGAATTCTACCAAGACATCCACTTCATCCATACCTAAATGTGCTAAATTATGATCCTTATTTCCTAAAATATTTGGTTCAAACTGAAGATGGCAAGGGAGGCCACAGGAACATCACACGTGGACAAAAATAAATCCTTAAAAATAAAACATCCTGGCAATGATTTAGATATTTTTGCTATCATTGGTTTCAATCTGATCAATTTCAGACAAAAATTTAAGTGAAAAAATATATAGAAATATATTTAAATTTGATGTGGGAAGTACAAGTGAGGGTTAGGAAAGTAGATTAGCCATGTTAGTTATACAAAAAAAAAATAAAGTAATTTTTTAAAAAGCACAATTTGTATCCAAGAAACCAAAATATTTTGTATATGAAGCATATTTAACTAATTGAATACCATTAGAATTATATGAAACATTACAATCCATATAAAATATTATTTATGTATTACAATAAATTTCTTGTCATTAGAAAACTTGAATGAATTTTATGACTATTTTAATAAAAATCCACATAGCAGCAACTTTTCTTTCAAAAAACATAAATATATTTTGATCAAATGTGCAGTGATACCTTTGAATGCTGGATAAATCCTCTACTATAAATAAAAGACTAATATATTCTTTCTGCTCCTCTGATTTTCTTTGTGATACTGTCTACATGCAAGTAATAAATATTTGAAATAATATTAGTTGCATCTACTAAAAATACAAAAATATCTCCTAGCAATTATAAAAAATCATGGTTTGTTTTGCTGAGTAACAAGATACTTTTATTGCTTAAAATGAAGAGGAAACTTGTGCAAGAATGGACTTAATTAAGATAAAAAAATCTGTAATTATCACTTGTTATGGTAAGCCTCATGCAGATGAAGTGGAACCTTATTTTTCAGAGGTGGCTGAATCTGGAATATGTGATACTAGGATTAAGGGGGTGTAATTACTAGACGAGTACATGTGAGTGATTAGTTTGGCCCTGCCCTAAGCACCACAGTCTGAGTAATATAAAAGTCTGAATAATAATATAAAAGCAGAAAGATGCTCTTAAAAACACTTGCTGCCTTTGCTGCCTTGTGTGAACCGTTTTTCTCCCCTGTCCTGCCTGTTTGCCATCCCAACCTCGGAGCCAGCTGATACGGTGGGAAGCCTCTGTGAGCCATAAGCCAAATAAACCTCTTCCCCTCCAACTGTGGGTGTTGGGTATTTTGTCTCAGCAATGAGAGAAAAATAACTAACACATCACCATATAAAAACGTTCCTTCAAATGATAACTACACATGACTAAATAATAGCTTATATTCACTTGCAAATGTTTCATATGTTTGCATATCTATTTTATACTCAACATATTTGTACAGTGTTGTAAGACTAATCTTCACAATTAACATGGTGCTCCTTTAGTTTTCTCTGGTTAAATTATTGTTTGATGTCAAGTTGTCAAACAACTTGACAAATACATCATCTATGGATATTTAACCAAAAATTTACTGCATGTTACTCAAAATTTCATGCTTGGCAGACATATATTATAAAATTGCAGGATAATTTCTATAATATTTTTTCACTCTCCAAAGGAATCAAGGAATATCATTGCACTAGTCTTTCCTTCATGGTCTTGTAAGAAGTCATTTTATTATCACAATTGACATTTTTTGAAAATTAGATTTCTAACAAAATTTATCAGAGTGCCCTATATTAATAAGTTTTATAAGTGAGAATGCATACCATGACATTTATGTATCTTTTGGAAGAATATTCTATTTAAACAGAACAACCTAATATGCTACATTCTAAAAGTGCTATTTGTTTTTTAACTGAAAACACATTTAGATTGTCTCACTAAATTTCAAGTTTTCTAACATATTATCATTGTCAGAAATGATTGTCTTCCAGCCAAATAGAAACTAACTAAATACAGATGTTTTCTACTTCATAAGTAAACTTAGGAAATCACTTAGCAAACACACTTTCATCAATGCTACAATTCAATCCATTCTATGTAAGCTGCATTTAAAATTCAATTTCGATAAAATAGTATACAAAACCACAAATCACTGGTCCTCAGTAATGCCTGAATGCTCCAGTAGTTACACTTCTTATGTTCTTTGGATTTCCTCTGGGCTGCAGGAAGCTAGGTGCAACTTTGGATTTCAAAATCTCTGCAAATAATAAGTTTGTATTTTTTGTGTTTGACTTTGTGTTTTATTGAGCAGGAGAGAAGAACAGTGTGACGTAAAGAGAAAATGGACTTCCCAAATCTATGTAAAATAAACAGAAATATAATTGAGAGAACTGAATATGTGTTCATCCTTTTGTCTAAAACTACTCTTCTATTCAGCTTTTCTCCAGCACCCCTAAGAATTGGCATAGAATGCTCTCTTATCATTTCCCCTCCAGAGGAACATGTGTGTCACTCTTTCCAATCTCATCATCTACTCAGGTCTTTGTATCACTCTGTCCATAATCATCTTCTGCCTATAGTTGAATGCTGTGAGAAGCAGCACTGAGAAGAAAATCTCAGTGGAAGATATTTAGGCAATGGATTAATCACATGCTTATAAAAACAAGAGGTAAATTAGCAATTTTAACTGTATTTATTATGTACCACTGTTTACAAAGACTTCAGTTCTGAAGAAGGAAAATTATATTTTGAAATGTTATTGTAGAATTTGAGGTTATCATTGAATGATGATACATTTAATTTCCCCTTGATAATGAAGTATTCTAATTATTAAGATATTATTTAAAACCAAATTCTGCATATAATATTTTATTCTCCAGGAATAATTAATCCTTTTTCAAAAGTTGATTATCCAAATTTGATAACACTTAGCATACCAGAAAAATCAGGTTTCTTTTTTTTTTTTTTTGGTACTGGGGATTGAACTCGGGTCCTTGCGCTTGCAAGGCAGGCCACCAAACTGCTGAGCTAAATCCCCAGCCCAGGTTTCTTTTGAAGATAAAATTTATTCTACTTCATTTAGTTTGGGGTCATGATAGAAGTACTTTCTCTATGCAAAAGCTAATCTACTAGCTTCACATCAATTGGTCTTCAAGCCATCTTATATATATGTATTTTCTGAGACTTTATCTTGATGACTTAGTTTTTCACAAACCACTAGGTAGGAGTGTATATTACAAGCTGTCACAATTTTGCATGTTATGAAGGGAGTTTCTGAAATTTTCCTCATGAAAATACTTTTTAAACTTGTGCTTTTAGCAAGTGATATTACCCTTTATCTCCAGTGGCTGTATTATTTAAAGCTGATGAGTCATATAATTATCCTCAACTCCCCAATTACTTCCAAGATGAGAAACTACTCCTGTTTTTATTTCACTTATGAAACATAAAATGCTGCTATGTGATTCCCTCTCTACCTAAGAGAAGAAAATATACATGCCCAGGGTTCACTGGATACAAATCTGGAAAGGTTGAACTCATACAGTTCATGTTACATTTCTCAAGAGTGCTACCACTTAAACAGGATGTTGTGTTTTAACATCAGCAAACTTGGAAGTAAAAAGCAGATCTTTCAAGATATTCTGTTGCCTACTTATTTTTTAAACTGAGTGTCATAGGAAGAAGCTAAATGATATAGTCCAGAGAAAGAACACACTGATAGTAGTGGAAGTATAAATCTGATGTGGAGCCTCTCTGATCATTTAAGGGGTTTATCACACAGGTTTTTGTTTTTTTGTTTGATTTTTTTGGTTTTTTTTTGTATACCAGGGATCAAATTCAGGACCTTTCCCTTGCGAGGCAGGCAGTAGCACACCTGAGATTAATCCCCAGCCCTATCACAAAAGTTTATAAATATCCTTATTTACGCAAGACCCACACTGCTTAGGAACACAATAAATAAATATGATTCAACAAAAGAAATGCATTTAATATAAATAATCAAGGCATTCTGTACATAACTAATATAATCTACAATCTATAAATGAAAGTGGAAATCATTTCAATGTATATTCTAAGGTAACATCACTTTTTACATATGTTTATATTGCAAACACTGAAATCTCCTCGTATATTTTAGTAGTATTAAAGCTTTTTTCATTGTCCTATTGCTTATCTGCCACCTGATCGTCTCTCGGGCCCTTCTTTGAGTTGATATAGGGTGGAGTTAGAAGAAAATATTGAAAGTTGTCAAAAATGAATGTTTATAACCTAAATAATTTATAGATCTAGTAAAAGCAGTTAAGAAAAAGAGGAGAAATACAGGCATGTGGTTATTTTGAGGGGCAATGTTTATTGAGCAATGACTTGCAGATTTGAAGAGTAGCTGTTGTGCCACTTGAGGCCGTGGTAAGCCAATAGAAAGATCAGTAAAGTCGCTGTATTGAATTATGAATAAAGTATCCCTTTGCAATTTTGTCTATAATTTAGAACTAAATATTAGAACCCTTTTAAATAAGTTTGAAGGTCTCCAATGTGACACTGTACAGGTCTTCGTGGCTGAGCATCTTTACTGTATGTAACAGGTACACGTGTTCAGCCTAAAGTATTTTTGCAAATATGGGAGGACGTAAATAAACCTACTTATAATAAATTAGACTGCTTCTTAGCATTCTGTTCTACAAAGTTATTTAAATGTGATGATTCTATTAATCTACTTGCCAAGTTAAAAGCAATCCAAAAAATGGGTTTATCCTATTCCCTAAAAATAGGACATTTTCACAGAGCAGGATCAGATACTATAAATCTGGGCAACAGAAAATTTAAATTCTGTGATTTTCTTTGAATATTGTAAAGCACTTTTCATCCACTGATGTTGAGTTTGTCTATAAATAGCACTCTTCTAGAGATAGCAGAAAAATTCACACAGATAAATAAGGTATTATAGATTTTTGGTGTTGATTTGGTTTTGGCTTTCCTTTCGTGAGATATTCAGAAATTATTCATCATTAATTACTTTCTTGTAGAAATGCTCACTCAAATTTGCAAGAACATAAGATCATCTTGTTCTTAAAAATTCTTAGTAGTGAATATTCATGGTACATAGTGACTATACTCAGTTCAAGGACTGATACATGTATATGAAGAATTTTGGTGATTTTTATTCCACCTAACCCTTGATTTCCATTCTCTTTTCTTCCTCAGTCCCTTTCCCATCTCAACAGAGTCTACCACCCTGTATATTAACTTGAATCTTTTATTTTACCCTTAAAAGCCATGCAATATTTAACCTTCTGTGTCTGACTTATTAAGTATTATGGTGTCAAGATTTATCTATTTTCTCAAAAATTACACAAATTTGTCCTTCTTTATGGCTAAGTCACACTGTATGTACCAGATCCCTGGTACCAGGAAAATAAAGCAAACCAAATGCCAATGCTTAATTTGAAGGGATCTGGTAGTTCAAACCCTGTATCATTTCAAGATATGGACAGAACCAGAAACATATGGTGAAACATATGAATAATTTATATCTCCTAAAATAAAGAAGCCATATTTTCTATAGAGCTCATATATACAGCTACTGGCCAAAAGAGTACACATTTTAGTGAGAAAGGAATTTTAATGAGGGGCATGGAAAGCATATTAAAATTTTAGTTTCAAATGTTGGTAAAGGAGAACTTTTTCTTGCATAGAAGTAGTAACAACACCAAAGTAGCAGTACAGGGTGCATGTGTGCTGTGTAAATTCAAGAATTTGCAACAAGTACATTTTCCCATTATTATAATTCGATGGAGTAAGAAAAGGTGTTGATTTGAAAATACATGTGGCATCACGAGTAACACAAATTTCCTCTAGTGAAGGATTACTCAGTGTTTGATTTCATTTTATATCCTTACTTACCTTTGTCTTTTATTGTTTTTGTTTGCTTCTAATTGCAAAATCTGAAAGAATCCTCACAGTGACCTATTTTCATATAAATTCCTAGTAAGCATTTTCAGAAGCATCTTTCCTTTCATCACGATTGCTTTTACGGTGCTTATAAAATCCAGCTTAATCGCACTATCATGTCCACATTTCGTATGTAATAATTTCTTTCTTCCCTGCTTCCACTGTTAAATCTTCTATGTGCCTCTAATAAGTATCTTCCATAATGTGTTGACTTTCCTGTTACCAGCCACTGCCATCATTGATTCCATTGTTTTCTTCTTCTCTGTGCATTGGTTTCTGACGTTCACATTAATTGAATACTTCGTTATTATAAAAACTTTATCTAGAATTCTCATATTTGAAAAAGCTAAATGACAAGAAAAAGTAGGTAACCTGTATGTTGGAAAATGTGGAAAAGACTTTGAGTGTTCTAACCCTATCGTTGTCAGTGCAGAAATGGGAATGAGGCATGCCTGACATGTACCCGGACCTGGGCTGCAAGTGTCTTTAATGGATTTTCATTGCATACTTAAGCCATATTCCGTGTGTTCAGAAATTTATTATTTCCACTGAAGTTAATTAAACCAAGAAGAAATGCACGTGTAAATAACTTCACTCATGAAAGCCTAATTCTGTGTACTATGCAGGTGTGAACAAATGATAGATATCCTAGTGAAGAAAATACAGTTTGTTGTTCAACTGAAAGGAGAGCTCACTAAGGTAATGAACTCTTTTACTTCTCTGTGGGAAAAGAGATGAACTAGAAGAAAATTTTAATAGATCCACCCTCTTCATCATCATCATGCCACTGTCCATTTTTTAAAATGACAGAATTTCTTTAAAATGTGGAAATTTCGTTCCTCCCAATATTAATTTTCTAGGGTTAAGCCACAAACCGAGTGGCTTAAGCAATAGAAATGTATTGTTTCATGGATCTCGATACGCTGAGATTGAGATGACAGCTGAGTTTGCTCCTTCTGAGGGCTGTGAAGGAGAAATATAGTCCATGCCTCTCTCCTGTAGTCGGATGGATGGTGTCCTGGCAATGTACACAATTCCCTGGTGTCTTCTGCCTTATCAGTGACTGTGTTTTCATCTTGATATGTGTGTGCCTGTATCCAATTATCCCTGCTTATAGTGACACAAGTTATCACCCACACTACTTTGTATGGTCTCCCTCATCTAGTCATCTAGTTACATCTACACTGCCTTTATTTCCAAACAAGGGCACTTCCTAAATTTCTGGAGACTAGAACTTCATATTAATTTTACAGGGGCCATCTAATACTGGCTAGTGAAAGCACTAGTTGAGACTGTACTTTATTTTATTTTATTAATTTTTAAATTTTCATTTATTTATTTATTTTGGTACCGGGGATTGAACTCGGGTCCTTGCGCTTGCAGTGTAGGCCACCGAACCGCTGAGCTAAATCCCCGGCCCAATTTTTTTGTATTTTAAATCAACACTTAGACTTGTTTCAAAATCTAGCCATTTAGAATGGCATGTGAGGCTTTTAAAATTACCTACCACAGAAATGCATTCCCAGAAGCTGTTCTTTGAACTGATTTGAAATGGGACTTGTATATTGATGTATTTTTTAAAGTACTGAGTACTCTCAAATGCAGAAGAGATGAGGCACTTCAACACCAAAGTTTAAAGAAACTTGAGCTTTTAATGCCAAACCATCCAACATTTTAGGATTAGACACCAATTTCCTCAAGTTTTGTACTATTTTTCTGTATTTGAAGTTTTCATTAAGTTCAACACTTCACCACATTTTTTGTAGAAAGGCACTCATTCATTTAGGTTTGCAATGAACTCTACATTCTTGTTGTTTTTAATCTTCCTACAACTTGTACTGATGTATGTTTTACCATTCAGTACAAAGATAATATTAAAATATTACTCTATATTAATATAGTAAAAGATATTAATAGAGCAAAGACCCTCATCCATTAGAATGGACACCAGACTGACCAGAAGCAAAACAGCCTTCAACACCGAGAGGATTTTCCGATGTGTGTTGGTTACATGTCAAGCTTGGGAATGTGTTTGCTTCCCAGAGAGACTGGCTCTGAATTTTATAAGTATCCTTTTATTGTATTGGAAAGGAAAAACATCATTGCTAGGCCACATTAACAACCATGATGCCATAGATTAGTCTCTGCTCTAATTCATCCTACACAACACTAAAATAATTGTGCTTTCAAAATTTTGTTAACCTAACTTTAAAAAGTCTGAGTTAAATTTACTTTTAAAAATGAAAGTTTTAGTCTGATGACTAACTTATTTTTAATGGATGACACAGACCCCCCCCACCAGGGCTTCATTTCATAGATTCTCTTCCTTATATTCATTCCATAATCCAAGGGCCATGAGATTGACGGCTAAAGAATGAGCAGCCACTTGTAGTTTCAGCTTCATCTTCACACCTAATGGCTCCAAAATTACTTCAATTCCCTTGGTTTTTATTGACATAAATCAAGTGACAATTCCAGTTACTCTTGATAAAGTTCTTAGGTAAATCAGAGAGGCAGAAGCAGTCTCACAAAAACCGTGAAATGTGCTAAGCTCTTTTCTTCTGCTCATGAGCTATATTCTTTTTTATTTTACTAGATCATGACAATATAGTAAAATGGTTTTCTAATAAGGTATATCTAAATGATGTACATGTTGGCATATGGCCAGAAGGTTTTGAGGAGCTAAATTTTGTTGAGTAAATTTTTATTCCCTGACCATGAATAAATCTTTATTCCCTGAACTCTCTGCAGACCATTGAACATTAAAATTGAGCAATCTTTCTTTAAAATAGTTATCAAGAGTAAGAGAAGGTGAAGTAATACAACCTCCACCAACTCTCTGGGAAAAGTAGGTCTACTTTGTCTAGCTATTCAGCTCAAGGGAATAGTTTAGTGTTATTTCTACTACAGCAATTTGTCACAAAGATCATGAAATCTGAAAGAACCTTCCCCCCAAAATTGAAGCTAGCTGCATTATTATAGCCTAAAAATGCATTCTTATGAACATAAGAATCATTTTTTCCTTCAGTGTAATCTCTCTCCGAAAAGGTAACATGGTAGCCCTGATGATGCTCAACACCCAGGAAATTTTAAAAGGTTTTACAATTCGTAATATGCCTACATCTTGAACCAATCCTTCCATTCAATGCTATCTTCCCAAATCTTTGTCCAGGATATATGGAACATTACAGGCATGTAATACTTTTTGAGTAGCTGATTTAGGATAAATAAGAAAATAACTTGTTGGTGAGTTTTGCTAATATGACAGAATTCCCATAGACTGAGAAACTGAATCTGCCAAAGAGTATTTCTCCTTCTACTGTAGACTGCGTTTCCAAGATGAGAGTTCCAGCACTATTGAGTTCTTGGTGAACACCCTCACCTTGGTTGTCTTGTAACCTCACTGGCAGACAGCAGAGAAAGACAGGAAACTCTCTTGGGTTTCTTCTTATGTGGTCAAAAATCCCATTTATGATGACTCCACCATTATATCGTATCTACTCATTTCCCAATCCCTCGCCTCTTAACACTATCACTGTAGTGTTAAGACTTCAACATTGGAATACTGGAGGAACTCAAACATTCAGTCCATTCCAGAATCCCATCAACAGAAACTAAATTTCTATTTCCATATCTATTTGGTTTCAGAAATAAACCACATTAGGAAGTGAATGTGTTTGACTTCAGCAGATACACTGATAATTTCTTCGCGATAACTACAGCTATTTCCTGCCAACTGACTCACCATGCAGAATGAGCTCTGAGAGGTCACACTGTTTTTGCACTTTTATATTTGCTCTTTTAATACAGAACATCTCCTCATAGTAACAGTGTGGAAATAAATTGCTACTAAATATGGTTCAAACCTTTGGTAGTTATCATTCCCCACATGAGTCCTAGGTACCGTGTGTCAACTTCCATGGTTCATTGAACTTTCTTGACTGCTTTCCCTGAAACTTCTTTCTAGCCAATCTTTCCTTCCAGATCACTGAACCTGGAAAACATCTGTGTAGGGAAGGATTTTTGTTTTGTTTTGTTTTTTTAATCTTTGTTCAGTCTTGTTATTTAGATTTTTGCACATCCTCTTTAGTGTTCAGTTTCTATTTTAGTGTTTTAGTTTGTTACAGTTCATGGTCCTGAGCTGCACTCCTCCTTTTTCTAACTCTATTTTTAGAAACAGTGCCTCAAATAGAAATCTTGTGGTTTTGCTTGGCTGAGAGGCTGTCATAAGCAGAGATGTCCTGGAATCAGCTAACCTGGACTTGTGAAAGACAAATATGTACATCTGTTCCCTGCTGTACATTCAGTGACTTCAGTGGATTAGAGTTGTTTGTGGTAGAGTTACCACATCAAGAATATTGGAAGACAGTCCACACCAGGATGTTTTTCTCATATCCTGGTAGTATGCTTTAACTGTGAGGAATTGGTTTTCAGTTTCACAAATTTCTGGTTCCCTGAAATGGAAATAGCAACCTCAATGACTTTTATTGTCTTACAAACCCAATAGTTTAAAGTATCATGGACATACTTTTAATATATCAATCGTATCTGTTGAGTATATTTTAAAAACTACGAAAAGATATATTACTGCATTCAAAGATACATGCAATAAATGCTTTTATTTTCATAGATAATATCAAGTTTAATGTTCCTGTATGTTATACACTTTTTCTATTAGTGGCTTGGTCATATCAATCAAAGTTTACAGGTTCTCATTCTGATAATTCTGACATCTCTTCCATACGTGAGTTTATTTCTGATGTTTGTTTTGTATCTTTATTCTGAGTTAAATGCTTTTCAGCATGCTGTGTAAATTTTTGTTAAAATCCAGGTATGATGTGATAGGTAAGAATAACTGAGGTAAATATTCCTGAGTTGTAAAGATTTATGTTTAATTGGCTAGGGGTTAGGCTATATTTACTAGTTGCTGCAGCTATAGGTGATAAAGGGTAGATTTTCTCTAGTTTTCCCCTTTATGCTTCCTCAGTGGTCTTTTGGTCTCTAGAACCTCCTCATAACAGGGCTGGGCCTTACAGATGTGATTTCTTCTTATTACATAGGATTCCAGCTGATGTGATGGAAAGGTATGAGCGAGAAGGAAGACATTCTATAAAGCTGAGGTGAAGCTTCATCCTTTCAACGGGCTGTGCCCCTACACTGTGACTTTTTCTCACCTTTTCTCCTCTATTTAGGTCAGACAAGAAGGCTAGATGGCTACACAGGGCTGGAAACCACTATCTTCCCTCCCTTCAAGTCAGTTATCTTCTGATGAAAGAACGCACTGCTTATACTTAGTAAAAAGAGTTTCCTTTAGGCACATATATCTGTGATGGAATATAGAACCTTTGGGTGCTCTTATAAAGGGCTACTTCTTTATCCTCCTGCTCAAGGGGATTTTTTTCCAGCTCTTCTCATGAGCACCTAGTGAAGTCACACAGTGAATCTGACTCAATGCTCCTGTCTCCCAGTGCAAGTCACTGACTATTCCCAGCTTCCTCCCTCCTCTACCTCCCCACTGGTTGTTACCCAGTTACCCAGGCAACATTTCTGACAAGAGGCATCCTCCTAGAGTTGGGGGTCTTTACAGTCTCCTCACCACAGGGAGAGTTAATTCACATGTGGCTTACCTATGGGAAAAGTAACAGAGTTGGAGGAACTCTACTTATGAAGATGGAGGTGAACTTACTCCATCGAATTTTCATTCTATGATGTCCATATTATCACCTCATGAATTGAATGCACATCACAGGTGAAATTACTGGACTGTAAAATAAAGATGTATACCTTTACGATTATCAGTTTGGGGGATATGAGCTAATGCTGTCACTGTAGTTAAAATGAAAGAAACATGCATTTTAAGCTATCTGCTTGTAATTTCACCTCACACTGGACTTATTTTAAATTCCATACATTATATACTAGATCATTTGAATTAAAGTTTTTATACATGAAAATTTTTGATAAATACAATTACACAAGTACCTACTCAGTGCTTGGTATTACAAATCACTGAAATATACAAATAAAAACATCTTTAAAAAACTGATTTCCTCACTTCGATGTATTCATATAAAATAAGACTAAGGGCCGGGGATTTGGCTCAGTAGTTCAGCCGCCTTCTTTGCAAGCACAAGGGCCTAAATTCGGTTCCCCTTACCAAAAATAAATAAATAAATGAATGAAAAAGAAAAAGATTAGGGTTTTTTAAAATAAATAAAATGAGACTATACAGTCATGTATGTTTGTTGTATATATATGACATGTCAAGTAAATACAAGCTATAAATAAGTTAATGTTCAAATAATAATATGATGATGAAGACTAAGAAGTGTTTCAAAATATATACATGAATAAGAGATCAGAGAAAACCCTGTGCAAGAGAAATACAGTCAATCACAACGAGGATGTAATCACAGCTGTGGTCTTCATCGGTGCCAATATATCACGGTGAGCTTGTTAGATGAGGACATTGAAGCAAGAAAAAACGGCACAGGCAACGCAGAGAGACACGGACGCAGGAGTGGCTCAGGGTGGTACAGAGCTCTGTTTGGCTATCAATACAAACAGTAGAGACTCAAAATATGTGCTTATCTGGGTTGAAGTAACAATTTTTCAGTCGGAAAAAAATTTGTTCAGGGATGAAGTACTAGTTTCCACATCTGACAATGAGTTTGTGTTTTGTGGAGTAATTTAGAGGCAAAACATAGTGCACATCTGACACAGGATGGTGGCATCAGTTATCAAAAAAGCAGGGCAGACATCAGTACATTATATATACAATATAAGCCCTGTACTGTACAGAGTTCAGCTATGTACACAACTTGACATACATTTTAAAACTACTAGCAAACAAAACATCAGAACTGACATTTTCCCTGTATATTATAGTTGACCCTCAACAGAAACACAGAAGTACTTACTTATAGGTACCAAATCATAGAGAAGTTAGAAGCTCTCTGAAAGATAGTATCAGGAGTGACTTTTTTCCCTTTTTGCTCATTTATATATTCTAATTGTTCTGTAAGAGTCCATAAGTTGCATTATAAAAATTACAAGTTTATGTTTTACAATCATGTATACTCAAGTGAAGCTCACTGTTAATCCTAACCTTTTCTCAGGGGCAGGAGGGGCTTGAGTTTGAACCTAGGACTACGCACATGCCAGTCACGTGATCTACCACTGAGCTATATCTCCAGTCCCCAAGACTGCATTTTAAAATCTTCTTTAGTGTGTGTAGTGATCCATTGGTGAAACCGAAGGAAGTACAATCCTGAGGGAACATTGACAACGCACTTGTTAACACCATTATTATTTATTTTTCATTATTTAAAATACCTTGCTACTGAAATGCACTATGGAAGCTTCTTTTAATGTTTTTACTGTAGAAACTACAGTTTGTGATACAAACATAAAAAAGTATTAAGGATGATGTTTTATACATGAAAATAGAACTTTTTGCAATATCCTTACTGCTTTCTTTTAATTAACCAACACATTAAAGTAACATTATCACACTTGGATGCCAAAAAAGAAGCCATATTCTTACATATTTAGTATTTATTGGTTTAAACAGGAAAAAGTAGAGGGTATAAAACATTGTAAATTCATAATAGTTGTGACTTTTGTGGGAATTAGGATGTTGCTATTTTCATCTTATTCAACTTTTCAGTACTTACAAGCTTTTTTAAAAATCTTAAAACATTCATTTCTATAATAATGTGAAAAAAATTCTAGAGCGCATCATATTAAACAACAGCTGCTGTATTATTTTCTAGCACTTTACTATCATTAAAATTAATTATAGTCATATTAAATTTGAATGGCTATAAATTTAAGACCCTATCTTCTATTGCTGAAATAATTTCACACGTATGACTTTTTAATTCACTCATTAAAGCAATTAAAATAGGAACAAACACAGTTGGTTATAGTGGCTAGTTAATGCAGAGTTCCTGTTCTGGAGTACCCAAAAATATTGGAGAACCATGCATTCACAGGTAAAAATAATAATTTATTTAATCATGTTTACTAAAGAATGTACAAAAAATCCACAACAGGAGGTTGGAAAAACCTCTTTCTTTTTAGAAAATCAAGGGCATAATATCATAGAAGAAAGAATATTTACAGGATAAATACTAGATAGAGGACAAAACTGTGCAAGACATCATGAAAAACTATGACATGAAGATAGTCATTGTGACCAGAGAACACTCTAGGCAGGAGAGACAGAAAGTGAAGCCATAAAGACACAGAGTGTGAACCATAGCTTGATGTCATAAATCATCCTAAGGAAATTTGGGGCATGAAATAATTCCACCATCATTGCAGAAATATGCAAAATAATGGTGGGAAGAAAAGAGGTGTTAAGCATAAAGAGGCAAGTGAAAAAGGCTTTTTTATGAACCTCTCAGAGAAAAATTGACTGCTCTCTTCCCTATATATTGGATAACTCCAGATTAGCATGTATTTCTAAACCATTATTAGCTAGCTATTTAAAATTTCTATAGACATATAAGCAATAATGCAAACACACACGTAATTTGTTACCAAACATGAGTGAGAGGATTGTGTTCCAGGTTCTGAGTGTTTGGTGTGGCTTGGCTATTTTTTTTTTAATTGAGACTCCAAGTTGCTATTTTCCAAGTACTGTAGCTAAGAAGAGAGTGTGATGGAGGGTTGTCCCCAGAAACTGTTATCATGACATCACTAGAATAATTTGATTGGTATCGATTTTCCCTCTCTCTTTTACTCAGCTCATTTTCTTTACTTTCTGGTATGAAAAATTTATTATTTTTCCTCCATGATACATATTTTTTGTTTATTCAACAAACTTCATGTGTGTAACTTTTAGAAGTACTGTTTTGGATACTCAAAAACTAGTCTTCATAGACTCAAAAGAACTAGAAAGAAATGTAAAGATGCAGTCCTGGCTAAAACAAAAGCAAAAGCAACGCCTGTTTCCCAAGCTCATTTTTCTTCTATGATTGCCAGAAATCTATTCTGAAATGCCAGCATTTAGAACTGGCTTTTGTTTTTTTGAGGCTTTCTGTGGGGTTGACACTTGGCTGAGGACAGTGGCTCTAGCTTGCACTTTCTCCTTGCTGTGAGAAAACTCACAGTAAAGAACTTGAACAACCAGTGACCACAGCAGGTGATAACTGATATTCTGAGGTGGCTGCGGTCATGCTTCTGGGTCTGTAACAGTTCCTCTGTTCAATAACTGCCCCTGCTTCTCTACTTATAACATCATTTCCTTGGCAACTCTGTACATTTCATTTATGTATTTTCTATTCCTTTTAAAATTGTTTATGGAGCACTACTCAGTCATAAAGAAAGAGGAACTGGAGATATTTATAGCTAAGTGGATGCACATTGTGGCCATACTCAAGTGAAATTAATAGGACACACATGTGTAAATACTGAATAGTTTCTCTGGTGTGATAAACTAAAAGTGTAAATAAGGATCAAAATGTATAATTGATATTGTGTAAAAGGAAAAAAGGTCTAAAGGTGTGAGGGAAGTGGGAGGGGTAAGTAAGGGAAAGGTACGAAGGGGAAAAAAAAGAGAAAAGGAAAAAATTGAAGCAATGTCTTTGTAAATAGGAAAGGGTGGAGGGGATGATGGGAAGCCAGGGGAATGGGGAAAAAATAAGAACCAAGATACATCATGTAAAGGTACAAGATCCCAATGATGAATGTAACTAACTGTACTGTATACCTAAAATGTACCAATAAAGAAAAAAATGCTAAAAACTAAAAAGAGAAAAAAGAATATTGGAAAAAATTGTTCGTTATTTTCAAAAGGAAAATTAAATTTGATTCTGTGGATGTTTTTGGGAAAGTAGCCAAGTAGAAAGATGCCCTCTCTCCAAGTGGTTGAACAACTCAACATCTTTTCCAGAACAATGACGCTATGATCCAGTTCCATATAGTACTGAAGAGAATGTTCAAATGACCGTAATATTTAAAGGTGTGTTTAATGCATAGCATTCTTAATGGACTTGGGCTACTTTCTGAAACTCATTATGGCAGTCTGACTTTATTAGCACCAGAGTAGACTCTGCTTCCAGCTTCATGAAAATATATTTTTGGGATCATTATAGTCACTTCTCATGCACGCATTTACATAGTCACACATACCTAAAATTATCATGTGTATTTAGTTTATATTTTTCAAAACAGTTCATATACACATCTTAGCAATTATTTTCAGAAAGCTAATGATAGGTCAAGCAAATTAACATGATTTAAAAAATAAATTTATATACAAGGGAGAGTCACCCAAACATAAAAATAAACACATTCTGATTTAAGCTACTGTACCATGTTATTGCATTCATCTGATAGGATAAAATGCCTTCCTAACTTCCCTCCAGGGTCCTATTATACCGGTAAACAGGAATATAACACTGAAGTATGCACTCCTACTTGTTGATCATCTACTCTTTGTGACGAGGCAGATTCAAATATATGTTTATTCTTATGACAGTCGACTGCTGTGTCAACCGGAGCAAGAAATGCCCAACTTATTGTCTTAGTATTACTCTGGATGTGGCTTAATGGACTTACTGAAGGTGGAAAACTCAACAAGTATGTGAGTGGCACCAACCAACAGGCTTGTTTCTTCAGAGGAGCTCATCTTCACCTTCACCTTGGAAGTCATCTCCTGGCTTCCAGCGCAGACTCTTCAGCCTTCCGATGCAGACTTCCCAGCTCCGACCCTTCAGCTTTCTGAAGGACTCTCATGGGACTCTACAGTGGGCTCCAGGCCTTGACTTTTGACCAGATCCTTCAGATCTCCTGTGCCCAGTTCTTCTGCACTCCTCTGTACCTGCCTCAGCAGGTGGCCATTATAAGCCTACTTTTTGTAAATCTGTTTCTCTAGTGATCACTAACTGAGACAATTCTTTTACATGGACAAAAGTAACTTGGAAATATTAACTTGTTGTGAAGGAGACTCCTGATTAATTCAGTCAAATAAAATTATCACAAGGGATTCTATGTATCTGAAATTCAGACCAATTGATAATATATTCTTGTATATTTAACATGTAAAATTTAAAATTTTGTGATTATAGAATTTGAATTCCTGTCTTTATCACTGTCCCTGTCTTCTGTCTCTGTTTCTCTGACTCTGTCTCCCTCCTCCCTCTTTCCACATATTTTGTTCCGCTTAACTCTAGAGACTGAACTCAGGGCCTGAAGTTTATTATGCATTTACTCTCCCACTAAGCTACAGCAGTAGCCCCTATAATGTTCATTTTAATAAATGTATGCAGTACATAATTCAGTTAAATGTTAGAAGATATAAAGAAAAATTAATAATTTGTACATGAGGTACACAATGCCACAATTCTGAATGTGTAAGCTTAATACATGTTTTGAGAAATAGAAAAAGGCAGCGTTTAAATTCTGTGTAAGAGTACTCTTATATTTAATACAAGAAAATACCACATTATTCTTTATTGAGTTTATTGGTACATTTTAGGTATACAGTACAGTTACATTCATTATTGGGATCTTGTACCTTTACATGATAGGTCTTGGTTCTCATTTTTTCCCCTTGTACCTGCCCTCCCCTCCTCCCCTCCCCACTTACAAACACTTTATTTCCATCTTTTCATTTTCTCACATTTTTTCTTTTCCCTTATTTCCTTTCCCCTACCCTTCCCACTTTCCCTACACTTTTAGCCCTTTTCTTCCTATTTCACATTGTCAATTATATCATTAGGGTCTTATGTTCTGTTATAGTTTATTCACACCAGAGAAACTATTCGGTATTTACACATGTGTTCATTATTCTTATTATAGATCTCTTATACTGTCTTTACAGCATAAGACTTGGCAGACTGATCTTAGTTTTATTCATACTAAAAATACTGATAAAAATAATGTAATTATTTGTTGACCACTGTAGTTTTAATATTATTAATTTTGTTTTCCCACTTGTTATTTGCCCCAGGTACCATTTTATGATAGGTTTTTAAAAATTTGTTGTTATTTTGGCCTTTGAAACAAATTTTTTTTCTATTCTCATCTGAACTCACTTCAGAGCAAGCTCTTTCAATAGTTCTATGCACAGTGCAAGATGAAGTTCAGTGGTTCATGGCCCTCTTTCTACTTCTGATTGTACCTTATGAATTACCTACATGTTTCCTCTGGGAAGGAAGTTAAAATTTTTATTCCCCTTCTTTTCTTTTACTCAGAAAATATGTAATGATTATATCATAGACCTTTCAAACATACACAAAAAATTACATAGCATTTGTTATTTAAATAACATTTTTCATATTAATTGATAACTCAGAAAATCAAAATACATTTAAGAAGCTAAATAAGTAATTTTATATGTTTTACATGTTAATTATTGGTAAACTTACATTTCAGTTTTATCTAACAAAAAGCAAAGTATAAAGGTTATAAGTACACTTTTACAAGAAAATTTCTAAGTTAGGCTTTGTTATACCAAAACAACTCTTGAAAGATTGATAATTAAGTCAAGTGAAACATCTGGTTGCAAATATTTTTTGCAACATCTTCCTAAAACAAACAAAAAAAAATCAATCTGGGGCTGGGAAATTAGTTCAGTGGAGCCACTGCCTGCCTTGCAAGGTCTCAAGTTTGATCTGTTGTACCAAAAAAAAAAAAAAAAAAAAAAAAAAAAAAAAAAAAGAAAAAGAAAAAAATCACCAAAAAAATTAATCTAATTCAGATGTGAGCTTCAACTATAGTGGAACATATAACCCTTATATTTTATTTCTTTACAAAGATTTTTCCAACTTAAAGTCTAAATTGTCATGGATAATCTCTAGAATGTATTCTTATTTCTTCAATCTGGTATGTATGACTATGTAAAGGTTTCCAAACACTTCTCTCTACTACAATTTAACATAATTTTTAAAATATTGTATATGATATAATTTTAAGTGTACAATATGAAAACTTTTAGGAATTTTATGTAGTTGTGCAACCATCCCCATAATGCAACTGTAAGACACTTCCCCTTTCCAAATATTTGCTTCTACCTTTTCACAAGTAAAGCTGTCTTCTATCCTTGATCCCAATCAATCACTTAACTAGTTTCTCTCTGGTTTTGTATCTTTCTAGAAAATTCATTTAACAAGCCAGCTAATAGGTTCATTTTATGGTATTTTTCATTTAGCAATATTTGAGATTTATCCATGTTGGTGCTTCTGCCAGTGTTTTCTTTATGTTGGTGAACATAATATATTCTAAATTATGGATATATAATATTTCATTTCTTCATACAGAAGTTGATGGACAACTTCATTACTTAAGCTTTCTGTCTATTGTGAATAATGGGATTATTAATATTTATATATAATAACTTGGGGGCTCATACTTTTATTTCTCCTGTATTTTAGAAGTTAGGTCATGTCAGTAACTGCACATTTAAGTTTTAAAAGGATGAACCCAACTATGCAACTATTCATTAACTTGAGCAATTTTCCAAATATAATTATTTTCTTGATTAAGATTCCTCAAATTCTAGTTGCCTTGAAATTCTTTTTATGCTTGGAAAGTGAGTAAAATTATAGGGTACACATTTAGATATACTAAAATAAAGAGAATCAAAATAAAATTTAGAAGTTTCTCCAAAATTTTTTTCTTCAAAGAGAACTTTTAAAAATGTCTTTATATTTTAAAGCACAAAGCTATTTTAAGTTACATTATTAGCCTGTGATTACATACATTAAAAAGAGGTGTTCAATTCATAAACTGAAATGAGATTTTAATAATTGAGTTACAGTTTCTTCTTAATGTAAAACAGTGTACACACTGTTCAGGAAAAAAGGAGTTTAAACACTAAAATGTCAGCAGACTGCCTTTACTTCAAAGACAAATTTGCTCTTTTGACTTGATGTAAATCTTTTTTAATTTTTGCTGTAATCTGAGCAACAGTACATCTAATAAAAATGTGAGCAGGATGTGAAATTTAATTTTATATTTATTGCTCTATTGAATTTCAACAACCCATGTTCATCTGCTCAGAAATTTTTGTTTGGCTAATTTGAAAACTTTTAATGTTTAAAAATTATTTGATAAAAATTGTACAAATATCTCCAGAAAGCAAATTCCATTAAAGATTTCAAAGTATTCATTTCCTTATTCATATGTGTACTTTAGCACTAGTGTGCCAAGCTTTTTAAGATGTCAACTTCTAATTACTTAAAGTTATAACACTGAAGTAGGAGTTCATGTAATGTTTGATCAGTGACTCTTATCCAGTAGTTTTGTCCTTTCTTCTAATCTGTTTTCACATTTCAGACCTTTAAAATTTTTATGAGATATAAAATAAAAATTTACCTAATATGTCCTGATCTAAAGTTAATATATTTTTTGCAGTTTGTAGCAGATGAACTTCTTGAATGACCAATATGATACCTTTATACACGGGTACCAAGTAATACAAAATAAGAAAAACATAGGCATTTATCTGTTAGATAAGTAGTAAGTGGCAGGCATGAAACTAGATGATAGATATGCAGTCTTTAAAACTAATATTTGCAGAAAGGAAATAAGGGAAAAGAAAAATGGAAATAAAGAGTTTGTAAATGGGGAGGGGAGGAGGGGGTGAAGGGAGAGCAGGGACAAGGGGAAAAAATGAGAACCAAGACCTGTCATGTAAAGGTACAAGATCCCAATGATGAATGCAACTGCACTGTATACCTAAATGTACCAATAAACTCAATGAGAGAAAAAAAACCTACAGCAAATTGGAATAGATGGTGTCTACCTCAACCTAAAAAAAGCCATCTATAAAAACCAACAGCCGATATCATATTAACTGGTCCAAAACTGCAATTCTTTACACTAAAATAAGGAACAAGACAAGGATAGCCACTGTCACTATTCCTGTTCATTATAGTTTTGGAAAATTTGCCACAGTAATTAGACAACAGAAAGAAATATGGATAGGAAATGAAGAAATTAAATTGTCATTATTTACAGATGAAATGATACTCTCTAGAAAAGAACTCAAGAACTCCACCAAATGTCTGCTATACTCAGTAGCCAATTCAGTAGAGTAGCTTGATCCAAGGTCTACACACAAAAAATCAATAGATTTACTGTACAGTAAAACAGACTCATTGAAAAAGAAACTGGAGAAACAACTCCCTTCACAATGACATTCAAAAAAAGTGAAATACCTAGGAATCAATCAAATGAAAGAAATCAAAGTTCTCTACTATGAAAATTATAGCACTCTGAAAAAAAAGATTAAAGAGAATATCAGAAAATGGAAAGATATCTTTGCTTCTGGGTAAGAAGAATAAACATTGTGCAAATGGCCATATTTCCCAGACTGCTCTAGAGATTCAATGCCATGTCAATTGAAATTCCAACAGCATACTTCAGGGACCTTGAGAAAACAATAAAAAAAAAATCATTTGGAACAAGAAGAGACCTAGAATAGCAAAGGAATTCTAGGCACCAAAGTCAAGGTAGGGTATATCAAAATCCCCAACTTGAAGCTATACTACAAAGGTACTATGATAAAAACAGCATGGTACTGGCAAAGAAACAGACCCAAGGACCAGTGGAACAGATTAGAAGATGCAGAAACAACTCCAGACACACTCAGCAACCTCATCTTCAACAAAAGAGCCAAACACACTCAATGGAAAAAAGATAGCCTCTTTAATAAATGGTGCTGGAAAAACTGGGTTTCAACTTACCAAAGATTAAAACTAGACCTATATCTCTCATCATACAGTAAACAGAAATCAAAATGGTTTAAAGATCTAAATATTAAAACAGACACACTAACCCAGCTGGAAGAGAGGTTAGGTAGAATGCTTGAAGACATTGGCATAGGAAAAAATTTCATGAACCTCAATTACACGTGAACTACACCAAAGAGTCAACAAGTGGGATCTCTTCTTATTGAAAACTTTCTGGCTGAGGATTTAGCTCAGTGGTTCTGCTACCTGCCTCACAAGCTCAAGATCCTGAGTTTGATCCCCAATACAAAAAACAAAACAAAACAAAAATAATAACCTCATTAAAAAGCTTCTGGCAGGGCATGATGGTGCACACCTATAACCCCAGCACTCGGGAGGCTGAGGCAAGAGGATCGTTGTGAGATCAAGATCAGCCTGGGCTACAAAGTGAGTTTCAGGTCAGTCCCAACTACATAATGAGACCCTATCTCACCCCCCCCAAAAAAAAGCTGCACAGCAAGAGAAACCACCAACAGTTTGAAGGGATAATCCACAATGTGGAAAACATTTTTACCAGCTATACCTCAGACAAAGGTCTACTATCAAATATATATAAAGAACTTAAAAAAATCAGACCTCCTAAATTTAAAGACCCAATCCAAAAATAGACATCTGAAATGAACAGACATTTCTCAGACAAAGAATTAGAAATACCAAATAAGAATATGTAAAAATGTTCAACATTACCCCAGAAAGAATGGCTGCTATCATGAAATCAACCAATAATGAATGCAGGTGGGGATGTGGAGATAGAGGAACCCTGCTCCACTGCTGGTGGGAGTGCAGACTGGTGCAACCACTGTGGAAATCAGTATGGAGATACCTCAAAGAAATAATATTGAAAGTTCCATTTGACTCAGCTATACCCTTGCTGGTTATCTTCCCAAAAGTATTAAAAGAATCATACCACAGTGATATATGCTTACCCATGTTTAAAGTGGCACAGTTTGTAATAGCTAAAAATTGGAAACAGCCCAACTGTCTATCAACTGCAGACTGGATAAAGAAAATGGGGATGGAATACTACTTAACCATATAGAATGATAAATTAGAGACATTTATTGCTAAATGGATGCATATTGAGGTGATACTCAAGTAAAATAAATAGGATACAAATGTGTAAATACTAAATAGTTTCTCTGGTGTGAGAAACTAAAAGTGTCAATAAGGACACTATAAGTTATAATAGATAATGTGAAATAGGAAGAAAAGGCGCAAAGGGGAAGGGGAAGTGGGAGGGGTATGAGAAAGGAATGAAGGGACTGGAATTAATATAACAAAATGAATAAATGGAAACCAAGTCTTTGCACATGGGGAGGGGTGGAGGGGTTGAAGGGAGGGTAGGGGAATTGGGGAAAAAGTGAGAATCAAGATATGTTACGTAAAGGTGCAAATCTCCAATGATGATGGTCATTATACTGTATACCTAAAATGTACCAATAAAATTAATTTTAAGAAACTATCAGCAATACAACACCTTTAAGTCTTTTAAATGCAGTATAATAAATGAATAAATTTCAGAAAAAAACCTGTATAGCTATCTGGACTATGTTCTCTTGAGAGAAACGTAACTTCAAATATGGACCCCATAGATTTATAGATTTATAGAGTTTTCAAAAAGAAAAAAATGGGCCAGGGATTTAGCTCAGTCTTTCTGCTGCCTGCCTTGCAAGTGTGAGGTCCTGAGTTCAGTCCTCGGTACAAAAAAAAAAAAAAGATTAAAAAATGGAAGAAATTAACAACTAGACTATGAGAAAAAAGAATGGTGCTGAGTGAAAGTAGGAATGGGAATGGGTGCTGATGAGAGAATAATGAACTGTATAGACCAGCAAATAAGTATTTGCTATTTATTTTACTTAAGAGTATCAACTCAATGTGCATCCATTTAGCTATAAATGTCTCTAATTTATCATTCTTCATGGCTGAGTAGTGCTCCATTTCATTAAAAAATCCCCATTTCCTTTATCTGTCATAACAGAAATGAACATTAGAATTTCAATTGATCAGAAAAATAATGCAGTTATCCATTTATTTAATCTTATTTTTTTCAAACAGACATACATTGAGCATGCAAAAGCATATTAGAGCATCACAATTGAAGTCATTGCTTCTGGAATCTTATTTCAGTGGTATATCTTTGTAAAACACAGCGTCGAGGGCAACAGCCCTACTTCATGTTTCACTTCCGCAGTCAGACATGCGGATGAGACCAGAATCATATACTTGCTTCATCTCAGCCACTTTGGCCGGCTCATTCACTGTTGTATAAATCTTTGCCAAACTACTATTTCCATAATTCAGTGGAGATAGGGAAAAAACAGATTGAGAATAATTCAATAAAATAGATAAGAGTGACATAAACCTAATTTTAAGACTTGCTTGAGAAGTTCCCAATAAAAATATCATAAAACATTTAGAAATATAATGCTTTATGTAGATAGAAATTAATATTTCTCTATATACATACAAAATTAAGCAATCACATCTGCATCTTTACTGCATTAAAAAGGTATGATTTTTCTGGTATACTGAATGTCTGTTTGGCATATTTATCACTATAAACATTTTTATAAAATATAGGACATTGATAATTGTTTTCATTAAGTTTTTCTCTGCTTTAAAAACAAACATGCTGATAAAAATAAGTGTACCAAAACAAGGTTATTTGTTACAAGACTTCTGTCTGGGATCATATTCAAAGCATAAAGTTTATCAAATTATGAAATCTACATTAACGTTACCTGTGTAAAATAATAATACAGAGGAAATTAAATATATATATTAATTATATAGATCAGACAATAGGTATGCAGTTGAGGTCATTGACTACTCTGGTCCCTCTATTTTGGAGACTGCAGATGTTCAAAGATGTTGCTTCTACTAGAAGAATGTTGTGTCTGTTTTTCATAATTTTGTATGGTAGTTTAATGAATCCATTAAATGTACATTTTTTAAAAATAAAATTTTATTTTAAAGTAGTTGTGAATTTATAGATGAGTTTTGAAAGTAGTACGGAAAGTTTTCTATGCCTGTACCCCTTTTACACTATTCCTAACATATCTGTGCAATTTATCACAGTAAATCTGAGTTGTCAGCTAAGCAAACATTGGTACAAAATAACCCACTGATCATGAAGGAACGAGAAAGAAGCCTGGGGTTGCATTACTTCATATTAGCCCAAATTTGCTTATTTTCACCAAACGAGTGATACAGATATTCCACACAATCTTGTAGAGTCCTAGATATAATTAGACCTTAGAGTTTGGGATTTTTAAAATTTTTTTGTTCTTTGTCTTTTTTTTTTTTTTTTTCACTAAACTTTGCACAGGCTTCGTCTTTCCTTCAGGCCATGTCCTTCCTCAGCAAGGTTCCCTCAGAAAAGCTGCAAGTTATTTCTCTTCCCCTTTGAAATATAAATCTTTGTAAAGAGCCTCTGGCTATTTGTTAACCACTCTTCTACTTTCTTTCTATGACTGACCTTGTAGATCATACACGTAAGTGAGATCATGCTGAGGATCCAAAGCGATAGAAACAAAAACTATTTTTTAAAAGGTACAAACTTGCAGTGATCAGATGAATACATTCCAGAGAACTAATGAAGAACATGGTTCTAGAGTTAATAACAGCATTATTCTATATTTAAAAGTTTCTAAAAGTATAAGCCTTAAATATTCTCACTAGAAAAAAAAAGGAACCATGTAAGGTGATGGATATGACAATTGGCTTGATTGTGTTGTACAAGGGTACCTCAGTTCACAAACTTTATTCCTTCCATGATTCTGGTCACAAGCAGAATTGGTGAAAACCAAATCAAATTTCCTCATAAGGTCGATATTGAACTTATCATTGTACTGATGACTACATTTGTGTTCATGTAAGGGAAGGTGGCCAAGGTCTTGTCCATTCATAACTTGAGGCACAGTTTGCAAAGGGATGAAAATTTTTGCTGAATGCTTCTGTTTGCTGACCAAATTGTTCGTAACTTGAAAAATTTGTGAACTGAGATATTACTGCATACTACATATACATCATACATATATTAAAACCTCACCTTGTACACCTTGAACACTGCCAATTATACCTCAGTAAAAGCTGAAAACAAAGCAGAAAAAAATGCCAGGCATGATGGAAAATATCTGTAACTGTAGAAGTCTAGAAGGCTGAGACCACAGATCACAAGTACAAGCCTTTACAATTCAGCAATTTAGCAAGACTATGTACCCAAATAAATGAACAAACAAATAGGCTGGGGATATAACTCAGTGTGAAGGTCCTGATTTAAATCCATAGTACCCCAGTGCTGCAATCCCAAATATGTAAATAAACAAACTAAAGCTCTAGAACTGTGCTGTCAGATACAACAGCTACTAGCCTCGTGTGATTCCTTAAGTAACCATTTAAAATTAAATAAAATGAAATATTTAGTCTATCAACTTTGCAGTAGCCACAGGTAGAATAAATATCCCATCACTACAGAAAATTCTCTTTGGCTTCACTGTGCTGAAAGACGCTAGAACAGTATGAACAAAGGAAGCAGGAGACCGGCTAACTGTGTTGATCTGTTGGCAGATCCCACCCCCCACGATTTCCTCAAAGGGTTAGCTGAGAGGGAAATAAATTCTGTTTGAAATTAAAAATATAAATATAAATAAAACTTTCTAACCAATTTTTCAGTCCAGGAATATCTTTCTCAAGTACCTGGAAGCCATATCTTTGAAGAAATGCATTCATAGAGAGAGAAAATCTGCGTACCCCGGTGTTTCAGGATAGTAGGAGCCATTCTTGGTTACTTGGCTCCAACAACTAAAAGCACCCGTTAGTGTGAAGTTAGCAGAAAATTTACTTTTTCCTTTTGGATAAGGGCAACAACCAACCACAGATATCCTGAAGTTCCCAATGCCCCAGCCTTTACAACTTTCCAGCCCTTTCTTTTAGCAGTTGAGTTCCTTCTATTAAAAAAAATCTTAAAGCCTTCTCTGTCTATTTTAAGTTTGGTGCAATTTTTTCTTTGTAAAGCTTAAGAAAAGTGGTTGATTTTCAGTTTATCTCGCTTTTTCTTGCTGTAGGAATGAGAATAGTTTGTTCTATATCTGAGTTGAAGCAAGAATTAACATTTACTTTTATCAACACTAGACTTGAATGACAAGTTCACAACCTAGAATAGCAGTATACAATGTTTCTTCAAGTGCACAAGGAGTTTTCACACCTCCATAATTTCTCTTTAAACAGAAATAATATGATGTATATTCTTGGATCAGAAAGTAATTTGACCTGTAATTTAGAAAATAATTTGGAAATTCTCAAACACACAGAAATTAAACAACTCCCTATATAAGTCAGACAAAGGTCAAAGAGAAACAAGTAAATTTTTAAAAATATGTAAAGCTAAATAAAAAATACAAACATAAACTTCAAAAATTATGAGAATTAAAACATTGTATAAGCAGAGACATTTTGAATGCTTACATTAGAAAAAATAAAAGTTGTTAAATAATCTAAATCTCCAATTAAGAAGCTGGAAAGGCAGAACAAACTAAATCTGAAGGAAGCAGTAAATCAAAAGCCCTAATTCTTTGCTATCCAAAGGACATTTTGAAAACCCTTGAATTAGTAATAGTCTTTTCTCATAATTGTAATCATTTATTCACAAAACAGAAAAGTAACGCACACAAAGGTTCTTTACATAATAAGTTAGTGGTGTGAAAATAATTATATTTACTCTCTAATCCATTTAGAAATGTCTGTTTATGGGTAACAGCAATGCTAAAATTCTGCAAACCACACAAAATGTGAATGGTGGTTTCATTCACTGCTGAATGAATCAACCTTTGACCCATTTTAAATTATCTCCTGGCTTGTATAAAATAACAATGAGATATTTGAATCTAAATATTTCGTGTTTTAATAATCTTTGTTAGAAGTTCTACACGGTGAAGTAATGGTACATTTTATGTAAACATTAATCCCATCTCTGTTATGTTTGTGCTTTCAGTAAGATGTACATGGAGATCTTTGGCAAAATTGAAGTCAATGAAGCAATTGTAAAAGTTTAATGAAGTGACGTTTTCTTAAAAAAATACTTTTCCATTTTTAAGGAAGAAATTGAATTGTTATAAAGATTAATGTTAAATTTAAATTGTACTTCATTCCTTTAGTAAACTCTATAAATAGGTAAGTATAAACTCCATTTTCCAATTGTAAGATGCCCTCTCTATCCCCACAAATGCGAAAGTAAGGCTAAGAGAAATTTATACAGATGTGCCTCATTCAAATAATTCATATTCCTTTAAGTGCTATATAAACTTGGGCCTAGACCTTTCAGCTCTTCAATTTTCTTGTGAGGGATCCCAGGTACATGTAAAAATTGCTAGGTAAAATTTGTGTGCTTTTATCCATTCATCTGTTTTTTGTCAATTCCAGACAGAAACTTGAAGAGGGCAGGTGTGGTGACTAACCTTCCGTATAAGTGAAAGGAGGAACCCAGTTTAGAGCATAAATGCCAAAGCATTAGGGCCAGCTTCGATATATAGCACAAGTATTTGCCTGACTCAAAGTAATTCATTGTTTCTTGAGGTATGGCATAAAAATTGACCAGTAATAGTGTGTATGGAAAATATAAAATTTCTTTGTGCTACTATAAATTGAAGAGGTTAGGGCCGGGGATTTAGTTCAGCAGTTCTGCTGCCTGCCTTGCAAGTGCAAGGACCTGAGTTCTACCCCCGGTACCAAAAAAAAGAAAAGAAAAAAAAAAAGGTTAAACTAGATAATTTGAAAATGTCTTCCTGTGCTGAGATTATGTGATATTTTGAATAATTTAACCATCTGAAGCCTCTTGCAATCAAACAATTTAAGTGATGAATGATATCCTAAAAATTAGTAATTGTCTGCTTTATGAGAGGTACTTTCAGGTCATTGGCCTCCATTCTGACTTTTGGCCATGCAACATGTAATCTCTTTGTACAAAAGTAGCATTTTTCATCAAAAGAAATAATGCATTATTTTCACACTAAAATGTCAATTTATAAAGACTATTGTTTCTCTTTTGATAGGACTAGTGACAATTTTTTCAGAGTAATATTAGTTACTACATATGAGCTTACAATCTGTGTATTGACATGCTCTCATTCTTTCCTGGAATCATTTTGTGCAAGACTCTACTTTCCATGCTGAAGGACAGGGATTGTAGTATCGCTAACAAAATTAAAGTAGGTTTTGATTTTTGTATAACTGCATCTCCCCACTCCCTCCAAGAATGACATGTCTTCACTACCTTTAGGGTCTATGTTTGTGAGGGTCAAGCTTAAATCATAAAATTTTCTTACATGAAAACAAAAGAAACTTTGGGGATTTACTGACTTGATCAAGGATAGGGAAATCAAAATTGCAGACTCTCATAAGTCTAATTCCCTGGAGAATTAGGAACTACTGCATCGAACCTTTGTAATGCAAATCCAAAAGACTCTGACAAATATATTGAAATATTAAGCTCCTGATAATTATTTCTGAAAGTAAACGTGGTATGTGCAGGGCAAACAAAGAAGTTTCAAATGTGAACCCTAAATTAAATGTGACAAGATGCCTTTAATAGATGGCATGGATTGATGATCACGCTTCTCCTCAGACATAAAACTTTGTTTTTGTGGATCAGAAGTAGCAATGACTTCTTTATTTATCCATTGTTTCTCTGCTGAGGAGGCAGCAGATACCCAGGACACATGTAAAAGAATATATATTAAGTTGTCAAGTGCGGCTTTATTCTGGAGAATGAAGGAAAGAAGGGTAGGAATGCAAAACTCTTCTTACTTTATAAACTTCTCCAGTTTTCATTTTTCTCTTGACATGGGGTCTTGCAATGTCTCCAGCTCAGCCCAAATGATCCTCCTGCCTCAGCCTCCCTAAAAGGAGCAGGGACCATAAGCTTGTACCTCCTCACCCAGCTGTTTGCATTTTTACTCAAGACAATGTGTTTCATTTGTGATTCTTTATTAATTCTACTACTAATTATTAAAATCTGAATTGGGTATTATACATGTTTTTAGGCTCAAGGGAAATGTAATGAAGAAAACAATAAATATGCTTAATCTCACAGAACATAAATTCCACTGGAATATTCACAAAAGAAAATGCTTATAGATGTTAAAAGAAGACATGTTAAAACTCAGCTCATGAATTATTTCTCATTAATGAAAATAAAAAGAAATTGGTTTTTACTAACATTTTCTAAATTTTACCTAGTATTTCGTGTCTGTGTGTGAAAATTCATGTAATTATTTATTGGGATAATGCTGTATTCTACAAAAATGAAATGATATGTCAATCAGCACAAAAATGCTAATCTTCATTTTTATTTACTCACTTGATGATAAATATTATCAACTTTCTTTCCTTTTACAGTTTGAGATTAAAAAACAATGAATCCAATTATTATATATAAATACTGGGTGATCATTTTTTTCTACTAAAACACTTATAAGTTCCTTGATGAATATCAGTCCATTTGTCCATGAATTGTACACAGTTAGAACTAAGTTTCATTTAAAGTTTTTTTTCAACAGCAAAACACTGAAGTTTTAAGACAGGTTCATAACAGCCTTGTCAAGTTTTAAGACTGCTTTATCATTAGGCTAAAGAATAGAAAAAGAAACATGGAAAACCATAAAACCATTAATCAATGTAAATACCAAAGTCTACTTGTTCTCTGTATACAGACATCAGCACAGCCTAGGATATGTGGGAGTTTTTCGAACGCCCCTGCGGAGCCATTTCACTTTCCAAATCAGGACGTAGAGGTGAAATTCAGCAGCTTCATGCCATGCTGCCCAAATATGGGACATATTGCACTAAATATTGTATTAAGTTAATACTATAAGAAAGTGCCACAAACTGGGTGTCTTACATAATAAAAATTTATCTCACAATCCCGGAGGCTGAAAGTCCAAGAACAAGAACCAGAGGGCTGCTTTCCTCAGAAGCTTCTCATTCTAACTTGGAAATGGCCTCTTGCTCTCACCTCACTGAATCACCTGTTGCATACCTGTAACTGCCTCTGCTTTCTCTCCACGTCTCCCAACTTTCTCACTTTCTCTTCTAGGGACATCAGTTGGATTGGACTAGGGCTCGCTTAATGGGCTCATTTGACTTATTCACCTCTTCTATGGGCCCCATCTTCAAGGAAGTCCCATTGTAAGGCACTAGGGTCAGGGATTTAGCAGTTTGTGCAACACGATGCTGTCTCCTGTGCCCTTCTTCCCCTCCCTGGGTCTGGAGTCTGGTAAACTCATTATATCCATATCGTATATATAACCCCAATCTTTAACCACTTAACTGACAATCCACACGTGTTCCCTGTCATTCTGTTTGAACCCATACAATCTTTAAGGCTCTGGTAGTTAGATTTTCCCCATTTTTCCACTGCCTATGGATCTCTCACACCTCTGATCTTGAGCCTTTGGTGCCCCCAGGCCTTCCTAGCAGGAAAACACAGCCAGAGTTCCTGGAGGCACAGCCACTCAATTTCACACATGACTTTTGGGCTATAGTAGTTCTTGACAGATGGAGATTATAGTTCTCAGAAGATCCTGACGTACTCCCCTTGACTTCCTGGTACAGATTGTGTACATAAACTGTAGGTCTCATGTCTCCATATAACATTTCCATGGTTTTGAAGTTCTTTTGTAATATGTTTTATCTTTAATTGAATTCCAAAATGATGAGAAAAGACACTAACCTCTTCTTGTATTTCCTACTATTTTACGGGTATTTTGAAATTACATTTTCTTTAATTTTATGGGATAAAAATAATTTCCTTGTAATGCAATAAATTTAATCTCAAACTAGAAGAGAATTTTTAAAGTTATTCATCCATCTACCTAAATTTAAGAAAAAAGTAATCTACCACATTCTAAATTATGAAAAATCATACTTTATAGTCAATCTTCAGAGAAAGAAGTATGATGATACCAGCTATCTCTTAGCCATACTCAGAGACCCACACCACTCTTTATTCTTGTTCCCTAACTGTAGTTACAACATCTGCTACATTTTGTGATATTATTTTATAAGGGACTAATCCTTTTATCAACCAAGTCCTGTGTTTGCAAGAACTATATTATTATCCAGGCTTGGTGGTACACACCTGTAATCCCAGCACTCTAACAGGCTGAGGCCGGAGGGCTACAGCTTCAAGTTACAGAAACTTAACCATAACGTACTTCTTTGCATGCTCTATTTATGCACATTAATCACATAATACATGTAGTGTAGTGTATTTTAAAGAAAAATTCTATCAATGAATGATAAATTATTTCATGTAAAAAATATTGGGAGAAAGAAAGGCAAGAAACATCATTCTAATGGATTCAGAAAAAAATCTAATAAATCCCACATCCCTTTATGATAAAAACTCTTAGCAAATTAGATATAGGAGAATGCACCCCAACACAAGACCATACATGCAAACCTCACATTTAGTATCATACTATGTGAGGAAAGTTAAGAGCTTTCCCATTAAGGTCTAGAACAGAACAAGGATGCTTACTTTCAATACTTGACAAATTACTAGCAGTCCTAGCCAGAGCTATTGAGCAAGAAAAAGAAATTAAAGGCATCTCTATTTTAAAACTGATATTGGATTGTCCCTTCTTATAGACAACACAATCTTATATATAAAAAGTCTGAAGATTCCACGAAAAATTCATTGGAACAAATAAACAAATGACTATAGTTGTAACAAAGAAACCCAACATACAAAGATGAGTGACCTATCCTACATTAAATGCAGAAAATAATCTTATTTGAAATACCTACATAAAATAAATAAAACATCTAGGGACAATTTAAGCAAGTAGTTGAAAGATTTATACAATAAAAACTCTAAAATAGTTATGAAAAAAATTGAAGAAGTCACATATAAATGGAAAAATATACAACTGTCCGTGGATTAGAAGAGTGTGCGTACTACAGAAAGTTATCTATAGATTCAATGCAATTTCTGTCAGAATAACAATGACATTCTTTACAAAAGTAGAGAAAGCAATCCTACAATATATATGGAACCACAAAAACAATTAAATAATTAAAGCAATAAAAACCCCAAGAAAATAAAACTACAGACATCACACTAGTTATTTAAAAGTATATACTACATAGCTGGGATCACGTGAGCTCACATGGTAGAGATGAGCCTGGGTAACAGAGTAAAACCTTGTCTTAAAAAAATGCTTAAAATTTTTAGAGAATTATTAAAATACTTTTCAAAAGTTAAAGGAGTTTAAGATTCTTAAGCTTTGCCAGTCTTATAGACCATATGAGACCTCTTTTCCAATTTGTATTTGTAAGTTTTAAATGTGGACATTCTTTTTGTGTTTATGGACCATTCTTCAGTAATATTTTGTTTTCTTTTGCCTATATTTCTACTGAAGTGACTTTGTTTTATTTATTTAACAGATGAGAAGCTGGTATGTTCCAGGAACTATTTTGGATCCTAAGAAGGTAGCAGTAAATAGGATACCCTGAATTCTCACTTCATGGACCAAAGTTTCGTTTTAGACAGAGTTGGTAAATTCATTACTAATAATAAATATTGTAGCAATTGTCTCTCCCAAAAGGTAAAAGTCTCCAATACCCTAACATTTTAATATTTTTCTTGTTAGAAATTTTTCTTACTTTTAACTTCTTACATAGTGAAGTTTACCTGTCTTTGAAAATAATATATTACAAAATTATGGAAACCCAAATAACATGGAACTGGAAGAAATAAAAGGCTATATATAGACCAATGGAGTAGAATTGAAAGCCTAGAAATAAATCCATACACATAAATCCAACAAATCCTATTGATTTTCAACAAAAGTGACAAGAACTCACACAGAGGAGAAGAGAGTCTTTTGAAAAATTGGTGTTGAGCAAACAGGATGTCTGCAGGCAGAAAAAATGAAAGTAGGACACTATTTATCACTGTATATAAAAATAATTCAAGATGAGTTAAATACTTAAATCTAAAACCTGGAAATATGAAAACACCAAAGAAAACATGGAGGAGAGAATGTTATAGTCTTGGTCTGGGCAATTTTTTAGATAAAGATTTGAAATCACAGACACAGCGGCAAAAAAGTACACAAAGGCTGATGAAGCTGGAGTCTGAGGTCCACAAAAAGACACACCTATCTGAGAAGAACAGAGCTTTCCAAAGGGGAGAAAAGCCAACTTCTTCCTTCTTCCCTTTTGATCTACCTGTGCAGCAAGCCTATTAGATGGTGCCACCCATAATCAGGGCAGGTCTCCCCTGCTCAGTTTGGCGGTCTGCATGCCAATCACCTCGGGAAAAGCACTGCAGACATATCTGGAAGTGTGTGATACCAATCTGTTATGCATCTCTTACTCTGGTTAATTTGACAATCACCACTGACCATCACACAAGGTATGAGTTATCCTTCTTCATGGGTAGACAAATCATGTAAGGTGCCATCTCACAGGTTCCCAGGATTAAGATATAGACATTTTCCAAAAGCATTATTTAGTGTGCCACACCTGGTCTCATAGTAGTGTCTCCCTTTAAAGTTGGCAGTTAACTTGGGGCTGGGGATTTACCTCAGTGGCAGCACACCTGCCTCTCAAGTGCAAGGTCCTGAGTTCGATCCCCACTACTGGAAAAAAAATTGATGGTTAACTGAGTTGTCAGGTGTATAAGTAAACTCAAAACAATATGCATGATTTTAATTATGATTTTAATTTCCACTATTAATATTTCATAATTCTCTTTATTATTTCTAGTTACAAATTCATTGAATGTTATTCAATTACATTATCCAGATTACAATATGCTATTTTTTAGTTCATCACTCTTGGCCTCCACCTATAAATTTATGCTAAAATGAATACTTTCTTGTGTTTAATCAAAACTTACGTAAGTTCACAAGAATACTGATTCTGTATGCAGTTATTCATCAGGGTTGCTTACAGTAACAACCACACATGCAGCACTAAAATGGAGGCTTGCTGCCTACCATGGAGACCTGGGAAGCTTGTGAGGACTTGGAAGGGCAAACTGCCTCGCAGCAGCCTTGGCCAACTTGGCAGAAAATGGAATTGATAGCACTGTGCCCAAGCTGTCATCTGTCAAGTGCATTCTTGTTTCCCCTGCTAGTGCTCTGTGTCACGATGGTGTAACTCAAAACACACTCTTTCCAGATCCTGCTGTCACCTGTGTCTGGCTGGGCATCACTGGGAGGAGCCTGCAGGCGAAGACACAAACAGTGGGAAAAAGTTCTCTTCCCTCTCTGTCTAGGGGCTTCCTTACAAGAATCACACCATGTGTGAGCTCTGCTTCTCTGGTGAGGCCCAGTTCTCGTCATTATATCAACCCCTGGCTTCTGGTAACACCAAGTTCTTCTTTTCTTTTCCTTAACTAGGAGTGGCCCAGCAATTCTTCTGGGTATAACAGCCAAAGGAAATAAGCCATCTCAGGAAATACTCATGTTTATCACAGCATTATTCATGATAGCCACATTATGGACATCCGTAAGACTTAAAGTCTCACCTCCACTCCACAGAGCGTGAACAGCCAAAACGGCCTCCACCATGCTGGGCCCTAACACCCAGCTAGGCTCCGGGAGCTCGACAGAGAAACAAGAAACCCAGGAGGGAACACACCAGGCTAGATGGTAAATAGACCTTTATTAGTCTGGCCAGATGGCACTCCCCGAGCCAGGTAGCTCAGAGAGGCAACTGCTCAGGAGCTGAGGTGCTTTTCATAAGGTTTTTCTAAACAAAGAGTCAGGGAATTCACAGAACAAGACTGCAAACACATTGCTTATCTTATGCAGGAAATGTTCTAGGTTCACCTTTTTTTTGTCATACCATTTGCCCTGGGAGGGCTGTTAGCCAAGGTAGCAATTAGCATATGAAGAAGCACAGTCTAGGCCTATTAGCATGGAGTCACTTTAGCTTATTCAAGTCTTACACATGTCTGTTGATGGGATGAATAGATAAATAGTATGTGATACAAACACACACACAGAGGGATATTATTCAGTCTGTAAAACATCCTGCTATTTTAAATGACTTCTACTGCATTTCCCTTTATGATTCACTTGGCTTATCTAGAATGCTATTCTATAGATATCAGAATTTTGAATTATGTTGAATAATAAAATTACAATAATAAAATGGGGATGAGAAACGTATTCATACCTTTTAATGTTTTATGTTGACTTGGCCTGATTTGATTCTGAGTTTTTGAGAAGAAAAGAATTACAGAGCCCTCCATAAAATGGATGCATCAGGAAAAGAAACTTGCATAAATATTTTAATACTAAATTTATTGAGATGTCATGAAGTTAATACAAGTTACCTTTGGCCTACAATTACAAGAGCTCTTCAAAATGGTATCTATTAGCTTCCAGACATTTATTACTATGCCAAATTGCTGAAAAGTGTGTATACATTTTTATCAGTATCTCTCATTCATATATATGTATATATAAAATTTAGAACATCATTAGCTTCTTTAAAATGAAAACATATCAAATATAAAAACAAACAGAAAAATAAATCAACAGAAATAATCCTTACACTAAGTAAAATAAAGCAAATAGACCATTGCTGTGTGATATCACAACTGTTTGGATTCTAAAAAGTAACTCAAAGATCACAAAGTCTTAGCAGGTAGAAAAAGGATACTAATTTCAGTTATAAGCTGAACAGAATCTTAGGATCTAATGTATGACACATTAACTATACTTATTAATATTGTATACTTACAGTTTGCTAAGAGAAGATATCTTAGGACTTCTCACCCCTTTTGATGAAAAAGAAAACTGTTAGAGGATGGATGTATCAATTAGCTTGATCATGGTAAACATTTCACAGTGTATACATATATCAAATCATTGTACATTGATCACATTGTACATTGATCACATTGTACATCTTAAATATATCTAATTTTTGTCAATTATGTCTTGGAGCTGAAAAAAAGAGATTGGTCTTGATTTACGTTTGTTTCTAATAGGATGGAATTTTGTCTGCTTTGTTTTTATAACCTGTATAACTCATTTATACAGTATAAGTATATAACTATAGTGTATAACTATACTTCATTTCCTGGATTCAGTTTTCTTTGTTTTAGTTTCCAGAAGCATTTTCTATTTTACATGGCAGACTATTCCAAATATATTGTCTTTTTAGGAAAACAAAAAAGAGGTGTCTTGATTTGTGTTACTTCACAAGTAAGCAAGCAACTTCCATAGATTGACTCATTCCCTTTTATAGAGAGACAGTTTATTTTTCCAGGGAACTGGGTCTAATTCAGGATATTACCCTGGCCACTCCCCAGGGACCCTCCAGACCCTCGGTCTTGGGCAGACACTACACCTTTATCTCTCTTGTTCCTGTTCTGGCATGAGATGGCATTGTGGGCGCTGTCACCTCGGACCCTGTACCTCCACCTAATAAATTCCCCTGCATAATTTTATATATAATTTTATACGTAGCATATAATTAGGTTTAAGATATTGAGATATAAACTTGATTCTGTTCCTCTAGAGAAACTTAACCAATATAACTTTTTAATTATAGTCTTTTTGATGAGAAAATTATCAAGATTCATTGACAGTTTGAGACAAACCTGTACCATTAGAAAGAGAAATCAAATTAAATAAATATTTTAAAAAGCAGAAATAGAAGTAATATTTCTGAATATAAAATAGCATTTCTGAGGATTCCATATGTGACTTAAAAACTAGAAATATCAGAAATGATAATGTTGTAGGTCTGTGTCTCCTTATAGTTCTTGTAATAAAATGAGAAATGTTCCTCAAGAAGGAAGACTGATATAGTCTTTCCTAAATTTTGTTTCTTTAGTTTTAGTTTTTCTAAAGTCTTGATTTTAAAGAACCATTGGACATATATAAAATTCTCGCTTCACAGTTTGGTCCCTACATTTTATAGAAATACTCTTCTCTTACTGCCTTATTTAAATGTTGATTTCGAAAAGTTCATCGCTACCTCAGTTCTTTTATCACTGGAAGTTATTTGATGTTTTTGCCTGGAGACTTCAAGAATTTTGTCTTCAACTATGAAATTAAATAGATTTCCCAGAATACTTTTCAGAGATGATTATAATATGGCAATTTCCTTTGGTAGTGGGAAATCCCTTTCAATATATAGATTCTGGCATTGTTATAATTATTGAATGTTTTCTTGGGTAATCAGTTTAAATATTGGCGCTGTTCTATTTTATTTCTTATTTTTCAGAGTCTCTAGTAATGCTAATATCACAAGTTATTTGCCTGGCTAGTATTTGTATGGCACTATGACCTCTTTGCTTCTTTCTTTTTATCATTTTCATTTTATCATATCACTTCCATTTTTCTAATATTTCTTAATAAATTTTATTTTAGTGCATGGTATCTTGAGAATCTTATAATCAATTCATTTCTGAAATTTTTCTTCCATATTTTCCTCAGTTTAGTCAATATTCTGTACATTTGTAGTTTTTATGTATCTGACTAGACATATTTTTCATATCCATAAATACTTGTTTAAGTATGTAGTAAATATACTTCTGTTGAAGATATTGAATTATAATTTTTTTTAATTTGTGATGGTCTTTAGAAGTTTGTGTGAATTTGACATCACTTTTGTTCAGTTTTGCAGTATTGGCCCATCTTTACAATATTCTTAATTTTTTTTTTCATTTCATGTTGGCAAAGTTGATATATTCTGTGGATTTTTTTCATTTAATTGCTTATTTGGGTTTTGGAGTGAGTTCTCCAGTGCTGTAATTGACTTCTGTATTACAGGACTTTTAATTTTACTCTTTTCTTTTCCTCCACGCCATCCAGTGTCTGGTGGTGATAGATTTTGCTGTCTGCCATTGCTGTATTGTTTATTTTCATTCCTCCACAAACTGTGTCACAAAGAACACTCCTAGGATTACATGCCCATTTGTTTCCCAAAGGAGTCCCTTCATGCATACTGAGAATTTATTTCTTTGTAATTTAGGTTTTGATCTGTCTGAATATTTCAGACTAAGGCTGGGTTTAGTATTTCTGAACAACCTCTTTCTAGCCTTCATTTTCTGCTTCTCTTGAAACATGTCACTGTTTGCCTTACCCAGTTTTAATTTAACTCTCTTCCATTCTCTAGATTCTGTATTATAAAACCCCCAACACAATCTGAAAGACATATTCATCCTAGAGTCTGGGTTGAGGAAACAATTTTAGATTCTCTAGAAGTTAGGGATGTTGAAGCAGATTGTAAAGAGTTGTACAAAAATATATTTAATCTGGCTCTTATGCACATACAAACAGTGAAAGTTTGAATAGTACAATAAGCAGAATCATAAGTATCTTCAAATATCACTAAATATTTCTTAGAATAAAATGGTTTTCTTTTAATCACTTACCAGTCCAATTATTTAAAGACATGATGACCAAATATTACATTTTCCATTAATTTTTACAATATAGCAAGAAGTAGAAAAAAGAAAATTTGATCAATTCATTCAATAAAAAAAATGGACTGGCTGCCATGGCACCCGCCCAGGTAACACTTGGGATAGCATGTAAACAAAAGTACTGCCTGAGTAACCCTTGGGTAAACTGTTAAGTGGTTAAATACATGCTGCATAATAGAAATATTTCACAAATAGCAACTGGTAATTTCAAAATAATTCATCAGACCATTTTGCACTGATACAGAAACACGTTTCAAAATTAAGCATGTTAAAAAAGTACATCTATCATATAAGTAAACAAAGTGATCAGAAAGAAATATTTCTGTATAGCTTTACTTTCTTGTACTTAATCATTCCTATGAAATATAGATGTACAGTTAGTGTGTTTTATACTGATTATTTTCAAAACTGCTTATTTTAGGAGCTGGGTGTGGTGTCGCTCTTCTGTAATCCTAGCACTCCAGAGGCTGAGGCAGGAGGATCACCGTGAGTTCGAGGCCAACGTGAACTACATAGCAAGACCCTGTCTCAAAACAAAACAAAAACGTGCTGATTTTAAATGTAAATATTGTGAACCCACGTTCAAGTGAAAGCACAGACAAATTCATTTTCTTATTAACTTGTATGTGATTACATTATGTGGTATACTGATCGTCTTTGATTTATCATTGTTCTGTATTCTCCATGCTGTAGGAAAGATGAAGGCTAATAACCTATATTATCTGAACACATTTAAAAACTGACTTTACCTTAGTTTCCCGAAGAGAGCCCCTGGAGGGTACTTTCCAAGGGGGAAAAGAGTGAGCCGACCCTTTTCCATCTCTGAAAATGGTTCAGTGGGTGGCAGGTAAACCTGGCCTCCAGGTTTCCGCTGGGCCAGCGGCTTCCAAGAGCAGTGGCATCTGCGGTGCTGCCCAGGCCTCCGCAAGGCGCTCTTTGTGTTTCTCTTTGCAGGAGCAGCAGGCGACTGTAGATTACTGTGAGCTGTTTCCATAGTGACAACTAGGATCAGTGACGTGGAGCACGAATCCTACTGTCCCTCCAGGAGGCGCTGGCGGTCATCACCGGAGCGAGGCTGGGGCCACAGCATTTTGTCCTCTGGGCAACACTGTTCCGTTTGGCTTCTCCGGTTGCATAGGGTCAGAATTATATGCGGTCCAGATATCAGGGCTTTCTAACATCACCGCTCCGTCTGTAAGTTCCTTCTCCTCAGACCTACAGCTACTCTGTTGCTTTCCTTTTTCTAAACATCTATAGAAACATTTTTATTTTCCTGTATGAATCTGAGTTTATATATGCATATGCTACATATATTCTATGTGATAAATATCATCTATGTGACAATGTTTGTTCAAGGAATTTCCTATAAATGGAAACTCCTTTGACACCAATTTTGTCTATAAAGAATATTAAAATAGTATACTTAAACATGAATACTACCTAACAACTCCTTAGAATAATTTCAAGAATTGGACAAGAATGGTTAGACAATAATACATATTATTTTGTGTATCTTCTTATACACCTGGCTCCAAATTCTGAAATATTTCTCTCCTTCCATTGTGGTACACGATGTTTGCCAATACTGAATATTATAATACTGCCCTTACTCTGCAATGTTACAGAAGACTAAAAATGATTTATTGACCTTCTATTAGGAAAAATGTGATTATTTAAAAGTTATAACTAAAATGCCTAGAAATTAAAATATTTCATAAAGTTGAGTTTCTTTTCTGTTGAATAAAAAAAACTTTTACAGAGACATACTCCATTTCCTAAATTATTTTCATGGCTGAATTGTTTATTTTATGTTTATGAATTGTTTCTAGAATAGTTGGGGATAATAAGCCATCATCAGTCCTATGTAAAATACTTTAAAAGTTTACTATATAAAAGTCTGCATTTTCTCACTTTAGGGTGCACTTATCTGTAGTAATTTTTTTTAGCATTCTTTGACAATGAAAGAAACTCTAATGGTTCTTTTTAATGAAATATTTAGGTCCAAACAATGTGATCCTTCTGAAACACGGACAAGGATCTTGCCTTGCCTATTCTAGCTTCAGGTGTTTTGCTGGCCATCCTATCTTCCTTGCTTTCAACAGCCTGACTCCGATCCCTGCTTTTGGTGTCATTCAGGTTTCTTCTAGTGAGTCTCTGCTTACAAGTGGCCATTTTCTTAGAAAATTACCAGCCATAAGGGATATGTGGCCCATCCCATTTGGATGACAAAATTGCAACTTAACTAATTAAGTCTACAATGACCCTCTTTGCACATCAGGTCCCATTGTGAAGTGCTGACTAAAGGTTAGCATCTCAACATATCTTTTGGAAGGACACAAGCCCATAGCACCACATCTTTTATTCATTTTTAATAATTTAAGTATATGGTTTAAACTTTCAGAGCACAGAATAATGCTTCTGAGAAATAGCTCCTTCATTATATTATGTATTTATACCTCCATTACCAGCTCTAGAGTACAATTAATAAATGCTTTTAGAAATCATTAAAATTTTATGTGCAGTGACTACAAAAAGATACATTATCTCAAGTCCCAGTCACATTAAAAAAAAAAACAACTAGAAATAAACACCATAGAGATCCACTTAGAGTTTTAAAATTGAGAAAAAATATGTCAGTAGCATATGGAATAACAGAAATGTGCTCCTGGGAATTATAAGGGGTAAACTTTACTTTCTTCTTTTACTTCATTAGATAACTTTGTCTTCAGAAAAATCTATCCTCATATAATATATTGTTCTCTTAACTGCTGGCTTCTTTCTGATATAAAAAATGGCGAGAACATCAAAAAATAAAAATGTGAAAAAGAAGAATATTGAAGTAAAGGTAGGAAATAACTATAATAATATTTACTTCTCATATACTTAGTGAAGCATCAATGGAATGAAACTGAACACCATTATCTTAAAATCTAATTGAATAAAATTGATTCTAAATCCACTTAAGTCTTTCTCTAGTTATCTTAACCAATCACTCTGTAGTTTATGTATTCTAGTTTGGGATAATTTTTCAACAATGGTGTTTTGGGAACCTCTAGAAAAGGTATAAACAGATTTCAAGTAGTTCTTATTATCTAAAATGGGGCATCAGTTTGTCTCCTATAAGAAAACACCACAGACTGAGTAACTCATAATCACTGACAATGTATTTGACACCTTCTGGAGTCTGAAAGTCAAAGACCAAGAAGCCAGCAGGTTCCGTGTCTGTGAGGAATCACTTCTTGGTTCATAGACAGCTCGCTTTCTCTATCTCACAATAACATATCCTTTCTTATGTCTCCACTTACTAATCCTTATAATAGAGGAAATCTATCAACAATGTAGAGGTCACAAAGTCAGTGATTGATAAATTATGTGATGCCTAATTTTTTAAATAATATAGTTTCAGTGTGAGTGGTAATGTAGATACCTAATTACTGATATGAAAAGTATCCAACATATACCAGGTGATAAAAGATATTTCAAAACAATGATATTTCTATTGTAAACATATGCACAATTTATTTTAAACACTTGGAATATATTTAACACTTACTTGAGCATTACAAACTGTTCCATTTTTAGAGTCTGCATAAGAAAAACAGAAGAATCTCACATACACAACATTAACTAGGTTGCCTCCCATTCAGATGGCCTTAAAGTATGAGATAATCAAAGTTGGGTATTTTATATATTTTTTCACACAGAGTTGAATATTTTTGTCACCAAAGAAAGTTAAAACAGTATTTTTATATCTATGTAATTAAATGATAAAATCCTAAATCCTAGTGTTGTTATGACTGTTAAACAGAAAACTACTTACTAATGTGCTCTGGAAGCAAATGTTTGAACAGACATTTTTGTTGTTATCACTTTAAATGAGAAAGGAGTAGCACACTAAAACACTCCTCTTCCAAAATAAGAGGAGTCAGTATATTAATTAACCTTAATATCTAATCTCCTACCAAAATCAAGAAAAAGATCATACAAATGGACATAAGAATTAGCAGGAAGAAAAGAGAGTCTTGGTTTGGAGAAAATGAGATTTAATGTTGGACTATCTCTATCATTCCAACTCTGATTCTTTTACTTGATCTTAGCCAAAAGGCTAAGAAGCGATTATTATGATTCTTTCCCTATAACTCCTTTTCCTCTTTTTAGCTGGCAACATCTGAAATATTCTAAGGGAATCACAATAAAAATGTAAAGGCAAAAAAGTGGAAAGGGGAACAAAGAAGTTTGCAAGAATAGGTATACAATGCGCATTTATAAATTCCTATCTATAAGTGAATAGACTGGAGAAAAAGATGGAAAATGTGGGGGACCGTCCCATTGATTGTGCCTAAAGCAGGTGTAAGCAGTGCAGGCTGTAAAGAATTAACCTCACAATTGGCTCGTTTTGAGAAGCAAGTCCCGCTGAAGCCTATGTGCCTAGGTCACAGTGACTTTTACCCAAATTCCGTTCCCAGAGTTAAAACCTTATTTACTGAAAACACCAGGTTAACTATTAACCACAACCTCTATTTTATTTGTTCTGTTTCTAATTCAAGAATGTTTTGTCTCTTTCTTCACAAGCCTTGCTTGCATCATCAATGTATCCATAGCAACTCCATTTAGTCTTTCCACATAGCCCCTTTGCCTCAGTCTAACTCCCCAATAAATATGGACAGTTTGGGGTGTTCAGAATCTTTGCTTGTTCAGCCTTGCTTGCAGGAGCGTTCATCATCCTGGCTCCCGATATCTCTGTCTCTTTAGTTTTTCTGTCTTTGAGTTTTTCTTTTAACCATCATAGTACTGAGCAAGAGATCAGAACCCACTGCATGGATCTCTAATGGGAAAATAGACATAGAAACTAAGATGAGATTCTATTAGCTTGATTTGCTTTCCAGCCATGTGAAAAACTGTTTTTCATTCAAGCACTTTGGGATATGGAAGCAAGCGAATCACCAGTTCAAGCTTGGCCAGGGTAACTTAGCAAGTAGGTGAGAACCTGTTTCAAAATAAAACATACAGAAAAGGGGTGGTGATGTAACTCTGTGTGAAGATCCTGAGTTTATCCCCTGGTATGAGGACATTAATTTTCTTGCAAAGCTGACACAATCATTAGTGACATAGAGTGTCATCACTTCTGTGTAATCAATGCTGGCCCACATACATATGAGTAGAAATAAGAATACTTTAGGACCAGTCCTGTTGGATTTTAAGACTCTTTCAATGTAAAACTCAGTTTGAGTACTTCCCATCTGCTTGAGTGAAATCACCCCAGGCTGCATTTAACATTTCCTATCTGATCTATTTTTCTTTGCTTTCTTCATGGATACCAGATTTGTATCAACTCTGAAGTCTGCACACTGTTTCTTCCTCTTTTTCTTCCTTGGTATTTTCTGAAAGAAATGTCTTGCATATCTAACTCTGTTTTGGCATCTGTTTCTTAGAGTAATTAATATAACTGTTAGTATAATTTAATGTTTTGTAATGTAGAAAGAGCATAGTTTTTGTGTCTTTAGTACGTTTAATGCTTCTTCAATGCCAGAGGATATTATGACACTGAACAGCTCTCATTCACATAAAAAATTTTTCCATGCATTGCATATCAAGAAGCTTTTTTCTTCATAAGGTCCTGCATAGAGCAGCCTGAGTAGCACCATGTGATTGTTGCCTTTAACCATACGGAGGCCAGTTATTGTGCAATATTCATGGAGATCACACATCGAGATTTCTGTGTTTGGAGCAAGAGAAAATGTTGTGGAGGTGCAATGAATGTTGTATGTCCATTTGGTACCACATTTGTGCAGCTACTTACCAAGATTTTTCCTTGCCATTGACCAGATTCTCAAGAGATCTACCTAAAAATAGCAGAAATAAAACAGTAAATGTATTAAGCACTTATTTGACCCTCTGTTCTTAGTATATAACAAATAAATTCCCACTCTGAAGTCTAACGAAAAGGTATTCGAGGGTCTCATATTTTAATTGGAAGTCATCTATTGTGAATATTCTCCAGCCCCCAGCTTTTTACAGATGCTATGTCTCAAAATTTAATGGTGAAGATATCCAGGACAATAGTTTTATTCAAATAATAAATGCCAAAGAAAATAACATGTGTAGCCGTGATGTGCAGAAAATAGGAATATCATTTAGGTTAGAATAAAACATTTTAAATATCCCATAGTTAAGCAACAAATATTTTTTTAAAACTAAGAGATTTTTTTCCTACTTTAAATATTAGCTAGCTTAAAGAAGTTTTTGACAGTATTTTCTCATTCATATTATGAATAGAGCATAAATGCTGTCAGAACTGAAAACTTTTTGCTGCTGGTGGTGTTCTTGCTTTGAATGTTTGAACACTGAAATTTTGTAGAACGGGGTTGATAACTTTTATTATTTCATCAATTAATGTATTAATAAATGTCACTTACATAAACTCTTTAACTTTGCATGTCAGAGCAATAAGAAATGCAAGTTAAAATAATTATATTTGAATGACCTTAGAAGTTTGCTGACTTCTTTAATATGTCTTTTATAAATACCCCCTGATAGAGAATATATTTTATAATAAATATATTTATTGTAAGTTGCTTTGAAAGTAGAGATTGTGTCTTACTTGCTTCTTCAAATCCAGAAAAGTTTATTGTATCACCTTGGTTATTTTAGAAACACAAAATAACAGCTAACTTCTCAAAGCTCGATTGAATCAAAACTAAAATTAGTAGAGAAAGCAGAATGTCAGAGCCTCTAAAAAGGTGCAGACGACAATGAGTGTTTTCATAGTCACCTTTTGAACTCTAACATTCTTTTAGGGCGATGAATCTGACTGGAGGACCTGCTGTGACGTGGTCCCAGCGAGACAAGTACAAATCCATGAGACAATCATTGTTTCGATCCTTGCCATTTCTCCCTTTCTTCGGGAATATCTTAGTGCTGTGATATGTGTATTCTGTGTGGCTTATTATATCTACTGGTGTTGAGTACTCCATAGGCAAGATGGAAAACACCTCAGCTAAGGATTCTTATCCCTTTGACTTCCGGTTCTTCCTGGTCAATGTGTTCCATTATAAAGTCCAACAATTCAGCCTTTGTGGGTATTCTGTAGAGTCATTCTACACAAATTTCTTTAGAGAGCAGTTAATTTAAAATTAAATGGTCTTTATGAGTGAGGTCTTAACCCTTTTCTTGCCTAAGTGATCTTCTCAAAGACTCATTTACCTTTTGCTGAGGCACTATTTGCGTTATTTGAAGTGAGATACATGAAGACAGAATTGGCTTTAATTTTTTTTTGATGAGCGCATAAAAAAAAAGAGTAGTGACATTTTGGAAGTTTTCAAAAATTCCTCATTACTCCCTTTCTTACATGGACCCCAGGAAAAAGAAGCTAGGTAACCCCCAACAGTCACAGTCCAGTTTTCCCTTCCAGCGTGGATAGTGGTGTTCACAGCAGCAGGTATTGTCACCCAGCTCTGAAATGCTGACCTCTTTATGCATACTATGTTTTGCTTCCTGGGATGATGTTGGTCAGGAGTTATAGGAAGCCCTGTATTAATGAGCTTACTTTCTGGCTGTATTTCTTAAGGCTAAGTCTGCTACATAGATATAGACACATATAGATAACATTTAGATATAGATTGTATAGAAAAAGAAATAAGAGATTTTTTTTACCTAAATCTTCACTACGTATTGGCCTTTCCACAGTGCCTGGTTAAGGTGTTTTTGGATCAAAACTAAATAGGGACTTTTCTAGGAGCTGAACATTTCTCTGAGTAGGAAAAGTTTGGTCAGTTCCAGTAACGCTGTATCTTGTACTCTATATTCACATTCCTTTTAGGCCACGGTACTTTATGAAATTGAATATCATGGTGACTGTAGTCTTTTTAACATGGGGAACAATAGTTTGGTAGAGACAGAAGTTCTTAGCTACCTGCAGCAGGTCAGGGAGCCAAGGGATAATAGAATTTTCCTAAATTATTGTATGAGAAATGATTACTATAATTACAGTTTGTGCTCTCTCTCTCTCTCTCTTTCTCAGTGTAAGGATTAAGTCTACTTTCTGGGAAGCACAATTTAAGTTAGAAAGAAGTATCACTCCACCATTTAACCTTTCTTCTATCTTTTTCAACCTAGGATCTTCTATCTTGACACATATATCCAATTCCATTATCTCCCTTTTCTGATGGTTGTTTCCTTCATACTTTGGTTGTGTGTGAGGTTATGTCTTCTGTTGATATAGATCACCCATGACCTTCTCAAACTCCAGTTTCTCAGTGTGTTCAAGCTTTGCTGACAATTCAGTAGTGGGCATCTTTCCCAACATCTTCAGTTGCTTTTCACATCATATTAGTCATATTGCATTCTGGTTTAAGGAGAATGAATTTTCATTGACCTGAACAATAGCTGTTTGTAACAACAGTCACAAGATGAATAAATGATGCATTCCTATGCCATAACTCAGACTTCTTAGGATAATTTGAAAAGTATACTAGTTATACTTGCTTTCCAAATGCCATTCTTGGATATACATATTCATATCATAGAACCTTTAAAGTATATAACGAAAACTATGACCCTCTTCAATGAGAAATAGCCAGTGCTGTCTTCATCCTTTTCCCCCCTCACAGCACTTAGGGGAACTTCTTCAGAGGGGGAAATATTGCAGATAAATAAGTTAATTAGATATCTTGTAGGTAATTAGACAGGGCTGCCCTCAAGGAGCCAACACAGTAAGGAGCCAACATGGAGGACAATAAAAACACATTTACTGTGGCCAGAATTGTAAAAGGAGAGAAACTACTACACTCTTGTGCTTCCCCTAGAGATAAATAGCCACAGTTGATATTCTAAATTGGTTAATCACCTGGATTGGGGGCCAAGGTCTTAACCCAGCCTTTCCAGGAAATATCCCTGACCCCCACCCTTACTGAAAATCCTTGTGTGCTTGCTATGGGACTTGCTCCCCAATTTGACCCCATTTAGTCAATATTACCTGGGTGACTGTCCTTGTAATCTTATTGGTTGGTCATGGTTTTGCCCCACCTCATGCCCACGTTGTAATTTTCCACTGGGTCTTACAGTTTTGTCTCACTTTGTACCCACCTCACCACAGGACTTGGCTGTCTAAAACATCTTGGAGAAGTGGGGTGAGCAGGCAACCCACTTTCTGGTCCCCCTTCTGTCTCTCAATAAATTTCTCTTTCCCTCAATGAACTTTTCCTACTCTTAAAAAAAGCTATGTATTGAACCAAAAGATTTAATTACTCCAAAGGAAACTGTAGTAATTAATAACTGTGTGAAATTCAGTATGATAACTACAGCTTGATGTAAAATAGAATACAAATTATTGAAGTTATTTATGGGATGTGTATTCATATCACCTCTGTCATTTTTTCTTTTGTTTTTCCTTCTATGTAGCTGTGCAAGGGAAAGTAGAGAAATGTCTCTGGAGTCTATATAAGCTCTTCCAGCCTGTATGAACATAAGGAAGTCACAATAATCTTGTATATATTCTAATTATCCTATGCTCAGTCCTTAGTAAAGGCAACACAAAAAAATGAAATTAAAAGAGCAGGAAAGGCATTTTCTGCCTAGGGTGTCCTTTGCATGTTTTCCTGCCCTCGTTTTCCTATTGATGTTTGTGCTCTGTGCAGGGAGTCACTTCTACAAAAGCCACCCTGGGAGAAGCCAGCCAAGGCTCCCTGTGTAATTGCTGTGCAGGAAAAAAACAACTCTTTCCATTAGCTGAAAACATTTCTTTGATTTCCTCTCTTGTTCTGTGCAGTGATTGGACAAATTAATCTGTAAATCCCTTCAGGAAAAAACATGCTAATTTTCTTTTAAGAATTTCCATTGTTATATTAGAATATCTCATTAAGCTTTATTTCTCTTAGGAAACAAGAAGGTAGTAGATGATAATGAAATAAGAAAGAAAAATATTTTCAAGTTATGCTTTTACTAATGAAAATAAAAAGGTGTTAAACACACTCTAAATTAGGCATTTTCTTAAATTTAGGAGTTGAGCATCTGTTTGATTTCTTTCCCAGAGACCTTTTACAATTTCTCTGTGAAAAGAGACAAGCCAAAGACATTGACACTATTAAACCTGCTGCAGCCTCTTCCAAATTCAAAACTCATCTGGTAAACTGATTAAACAATAATTTCCTTTTTTATTAGAGTAAAATATATAGAAAATGTTCATCTCTTTGAGCTTTAATATCTTTAGTTTATCATTTTTATTCAAGACTCTAAAGTGGGGTGATTTTATAGCCTTCTGGCACAGATATCACATAGAAAGATGAATACTAAAATAAAATTCTTGTTATATATTAAAACCTTTTACTACTGAAAATGTTTCATAATCCCAAATGCCCCTGAACTAAACAGCATATAAAATATTACATTTCCATTCTTTCAAACTCTTTTTTTCCCCATTAAGTTTGTTGGTACATTTTAGGTATACAACACAGTTACTAGATTCATCATTGGGATCTTGTACCTTTACATGATATATCTTGGTTCCTATTTTTTTCCCCATTCCCCTGCCCTCCATTCACCCCCTTCAGAAAAAACATTCTTTCAAATTCTAATTAGTATTTTTCAAATGAAGCTATTTTAACATCTATATTTATATTTTCAATTTATATTTTATTAACATAATTGCATGTATTATTTTATGTTATATATGATCACATGTATAGTATTAAAATATATTTCCCTCATAGGAAGTTGGTACACATACATACTACATCATCATTCCTGTTTACATCTCCCTCCTCTCCCTTTTCTCCACCCCACATCTCTTCCATATTTAAACATGTTTTTCTCTGAGGCAGATTAATTAATGTTTCAATACTGTGGTAATAGTGAAAAAGTCTCAGGGTTTTGCAATTAGTAAATATTTGTGTAATATGTGTTGTTTTCTCTTCTCTGATTTTACTTGCCATAAAAATTTTATTGTGTAACTCCCAACACATCAGTTCAAAAGTGCTATAACTGTAGATAATAACATATGAAAAATATTTGCCCTTTGGAATGTCTTTTTACTTCATGAAGGATTAGGGTTGTAGGAGAATATGTATGCATTCATATCTATCTGTGTTAGTATTTTAATAGATATATCCTATCTATATATTTTAATGATATAAATATTTCTAAAGGACACATCAGTTTGTGTTTGGTGTGGTTTTCTTCATAATTGGAATCAGAACATGGAGATTTTTCTATGAATTATATTTTTTAAAAGTCTCATTGTTCTCTATAAAATTTTCTTCTTCCAACATGCAATCAAATGTTATCTAGCCATTTGAATCAGACTTTACTGACTCAATAAATATATATGAGGCTTACCTATGTTGTTTCATGTGTTGGTAGTATATTTCTTTATAATTCAGAGTAGTATTGCATTTTATAGATCCATAACAGTTTATCAGTCCTTTGTTGACAGGTGTGTGATTTCCAGCTTTGGGCAATTGTGATCAGACTGTCTATAAACATTACCATAGAGGTTTGATCAAATTATTTTATTTTCCTTCAGAAACCTAGTAGACAGGTCTATTTTTAATTACACAGAAACATTTTCTCTCAATAAATGATTATGCCTGATACGATTTTTAAAAATTAAACTCACTTTAACATATGCATACAAATATAATCAGTAAAGATTATTAAGGTACCATGTGATATTTTAATACACTGTACCTTGTAAAATGTTTACATCAGGTTAATCACATCTCTCAATAAAAACATTTTTCATTTTTCTAAGGTGAACGTTTTCCAAAGCCCTTCTTCTAGCGTTTTGAAATGCGCATTTTTCTATTGTGACCTTTAGTCACCCTACTGTGGAATAGTGGATCAGGATTTCTTGCTATTACATAATTGTAACACGACACTCATTGGTAAACCTTTGCACATCCTTCCATCCCCCCCAGTCTCCCCAACTTTTGGTAGTCACGATTCTACTCCCAATTCTTATGAGAGCAGTTTCTTTAGGCTCCACCTGAATAAGATCATTCAGGATTTGTCTTTCCCTTTCTGGCCTATTTCACTAAACATAATGTGATTCACATTTCTCTACATATGGTGGCAAAAGAGAGGATTTAATTTTTTTCAGCTTTAATTGAGTTTATTGGTACCTTTTAGGGATACAGTACAGTTACATTCATTGTTAATTTTTTAATGACCAGGCAGTGTTTAAATTTTTTTATGACTGGACAGTCTACATATTATTTATAGATGATATATAATATGTATTAATAATATTATGTATATAATTTTATCTATTCATTAGTGAACCCAGATTATTTCAATTCTTCTGCCACTTATAAGTCATGCTGTACAAGTCACTGAAGGGTAGATGTCGGGTAGATGAATCGATTTCATAGTCTTTGTATGTATTACTTTATTGTATGGGATTACTTTATTGTATGGAAGTTCTATTTTTAGTTGTTTTCTCTAATGGCTGAATAAGTTTACATTCACACCAACAGTTTGCCGGGGGCTTCCTTTTCTCCTCCTCTGTACCAGCACTGTTATCTTTAATTTTTTTGATAATATCCATTCTTAATGAACAAAGGTTAAATCTCCTTTGGTTCTGATTTTCATTTTCCTGATGATGATTGATATTGAGTATTTTCTCATTTATGTGTTGAATAGCTATATGTCTTTTTTTGAAATATTTCATTTAGCTATATAGTCCCTTTTACTCGGGTTATCTATTAGTTGCTCTTGAATTTTGGAATTGCTTATGTACTTTGGATATAAAACTTTGTTTTATAGATAAATTGATCAATCAGTTAATCATTTCCTTTGTTGTGTAGAAGGCTTTCAATTTTACATTATCCCATTTGTATATTTTTGCTTTATTTTTCTTTTCATGTGATTTTGGTCCCTATCAAAGAAATCCTTGCCCATTATGCCATCATGAAGAATTTCTCTTTTGATTTCTTCTGCTAACTTCATGGTTTTATGCCATATATTTAAGCACTTAATCCATTTGGAGTTGATTTTCGTTACTATGAGAGCTAAAATCTACCTTCATTCTTCTCCATGTGGATACCCGGTTTTTCCTAACATCATTTGTTGAAAAGATCCTTAACAACTTCAGTATATGCTTTTTTCCTTCCCTTAGTAAGTAGTAAACTTTTATTTTTTCACATAACAGAAGCACTTTAAGACTCTTTGACATATGCTCTTTGCCAGCAGGATTACACTTGTGCTTTGGTGTCAATATTAAATAAAATGAAGGTTTCTTAAGCCTAAGCAGTGCGATACTGTGACAGTTGACCTGATAACTCCTATACCTAGTAAGTGACTGGTAGGCAGGTGGCAGGGATACACTGAGCAGAAGATTGATGGAGATCTTAGGTGAGACAGAAAAGGACGTGAGGAGATGTTGTGACACTAGTAACAACCTGTGATTTCTTCATTTCTGGAATTTTTTCTATTTAACATTTTTGGACTGCCACTGGCTCCAAGTAAAGAAAATTGCTGAAAGCAAGGCTGTCATGCAATGATAGGAAAATTGTAAAGTTAATTTTTGTATTTGGTGTGAGGTAAGGATTAAGCTGTTTAAAAATAGAATATAACAGAACATGCAGCTATGCAGTTGTTCCAGCATCATTTATTAAAAAAAAAGAGATTTTCCTTTCTCTGGTGTGTGGCAACTTTGTCAAAGAAGGAGAAGGAGCAGCAGGAGGAGGTTACTCACAGTAACAAAAGAAAGATGCCTGTGAGAATTTCTTGGGGTATTCCTACTCCAGTAGAGTTGGGGTCTTGATTGTAATGGTGGCCAAGTTCATCTGTGACAAAGTTGCATAGAGCTAAATACACACGTACCTCATTCCCCACACCAGTGCACTTAAAACTGATGAAATCTGAATATGGTAAATGGATAATGTCATTGCTCATATTCTACTTGTTCATATTTTTGTTCATATTTATAATTATGTTGCCATCATGTGGTAAGGGGCAGGAAAACAGCATATTAGATCTTTCTGTATTATTTCTTATAACTACATATAAATCCACAATTGTTACAAAAATACAAAGTACAATATTACAAAAATATATGGAAGTTACAATTTGGCATGCAAACAACTGAAAAGCTTTTAATACTTGGAAGGAGTGACATGAACAAACTATGATAAGAGTGATAGTTGAGTGACACCATTTTTTCAAGTCAAGAGCAGTTAAACAAATAGGCAACTATTAGAGAATAAATTGTCACTGATATACTCATTGATTTCACCTGCTAAAGTAAGCTATTTCACCTGAATAGAATGACTCAAAAGAACATGACAGGGTGAAAAGGTTAGTAGGAATTAGTTAAGACTTTCATAAAGCAAGCTAATGAGCAGTTAAATTCTATAAGATGACATATTTACTCCAACTATCCATGCAGCATTGGTTTGATTATTCGGCTCTCCAGTCAATTAGTTCAAACAACCTATTCAGTAAAAGCTATTAAAGCAGTTAGGCATATAAATGAAATGAATAGAAAACCAGTGGGAACTGAAAAGTAATTAAGTGATTAGTTAGGTTTCTGTCTCCCTCAAAGTGATTAGGACTTACAATCATTTTGAGCCAAATCATCAAGAATTTTATAAAGTATATAGCAAAAATAAAACAATGAAGTTTCACAAGAATTTTTAAAAATCCATATATCACCACATTGATATAGTTGCTACAGCAAGACAGATACTAATTCAAGACAAAATAAATGTTCCACTATTGGGACATGTTTGAAGATAAAATTTCTCTTTTGAAGGTAGTAGCTTCTCTTTTTCTGAAAATGTTCAGTCAAATCAATAGGACAATTTTTGCATGGCAGATTTACAAAGCTGTGGCCTTGCACATAAGTATCCTTTCTAATTGACATATTTTTAAAATACAGAACTTTTAACTATGAATGAATAAGTACTTATCCAACAATTCTTGCCCAAATTGCTTTGAAAAAAACTGAGGAAAAAGAAGCCTGCCAGCTGTTCTTGGTGCATCTCAGAACTGAGGTCATGTGTTGTGAAGTCATCCATAAAGATGGGTAATTTACCTTTTCTTCTTGAATTTGAGCCAGTGTTAAGTCTCCACTTCACAAAAGACCAAAAAACTAAGAAATCTTAAGTGTAATAAGTGATCGTTAACATTTTTCAAATTTCCTTCTTTCTCTTTTGATTTTTTTGTTTCACTATTAATTGCCTCACCTGTCACACCCTCTATTTGAAATATTATACATAACATGGGATGTCATCTTCACAAAAACCCTCTGAGGTATGTATTAGTTCTTACTAACAAGCATAAGGAAGTTTTCCAACATGGCATAGTATGTGAAAAGAAAAAGCAGAGTTACAAAGCAACTTTGTTTCATAGTTGTTTATAGATTGAAGAGTCATGCACCATGTGAGACAGAATTTGACATTTAAATATGTATTCTACATACACTTTTGCACACAGGACACGTAAACGATCTTTATAGGGTAATTGAAATAAAAAATAAAATGTTCCTTTAATAAATATCTTCTCTCCTCCCTTCCCCACCGCTCTTTCTCCATTTTGTGCTCATCAACCTTCTCCTGTCCGCAGTCTAGGAGAAACTTGTGTTTCCTTTTCTCAAATTACACAAAGTTTTTTAAGACAATGATAAATTTTAATGAAAAGAAATATCAAGGCTAATAATAATACAATCTGTGGCAACATTAATGAAAAGATCTTGAATTCTAAATATAAAAATGTGGAGATGCGAGGGATCAATTTAAGCATGGTAAAAATTATAAATATAGGTAGAAACCTTCAAAATAAAACACCATTTAAGAAGATGTACTAAAAATCAAATGATGCAATTAAACTATAAAGAGATAGGCAACTGGCAAATCAATGTAAGATGAGAAGATTGTTTAATAGGCCATAAGTCATTCAGTTCACTTTCCTACCTCAGTAACTTCAATACTATTTGATTTCCTAAAATATGTTTTTTAAACTCTTGCATTAATTTGTCTGAGTCTCTCTTGCATGAATTTGTCTGATGATTGCTGACTATTTTGAAGAAAGAATTTTATCAACAGAGCATATTATTATGATTATTAATCCTTAGGCTTCCTAGAGTGAAATGATCAATTTCAAGACTCAAATATAAGTATTTTATAGTGCTACATCAATGACTACATGAAATAAGCACCTTGACATACCTGGGAAATACTCAAGCATACTTGACTTATTAAGTTTATTCTGTTTATTCAGTTACAAAAACAATGCTCAGAGAACTAGTGATACACAGAGCATGTCAAAACAATATAATAGTCATAACTCAGACCTATCATTCTGTGTCTGCATGTACAGTACTCTTTCTGGAATAGCACCTTGTTCTCATAAGAAGCCTGTTACAAGCTTCTGATAGGCAAATAATGGGAAGTTATTACTATTTGGAGGTAGTTCCCCCAAAAGTGTCTGCTTCTCACTTCAAGTATTCAGTCTGTGATTATGTTGTCTTCTATGGCAAAAGAGATTTTGAGATGTGCTTAAATTCAGACACTTAAAATGGGTTATTAAAAGTCTCCAGAAGGAATGTGTTCCAGCCTGCACTTAAACCCTAGTCTAGCTTGACCCATTTGGAAATTCTCACCTTCAGAACTACAGGAGTGGAACTTGTGTGTTTAAGGCATTATGTCTATAATAATATGTCTAAACAATTCAAAACTAACATAGAGTTATTGAGATAATATTTCATGTAAATAAATGTCTTGGTACAATTTTACAGCAAATATCATAACTAAGAAATTAGCCCTCTTGGGCCAGGCATTTAGCTCAGCAGCCCCACGCCTGCCTCGCAAGCATAAAATCCTAAATTTGATCCTGGATACCACACATACAAAAAAGAATTCATCCCTTAACAAAATCTATGAAAATATCAAAGCTGATAATTCCATATTCTTGCTTTGTTATTTTTGTTTTTCTTTCTCTTGTCATTTCCCATTTTTAAATAAAACGTTTGTTTCATAATCATAAACAGTGGATATGTATTCTATATTCTTACTCAATATTCTTCCAGCCTTTGTATTCCTCCGGATAAGTTTATAAAAGGGAGAATAATTATTTCATTGATGTATATGTAATGATATATATGTGTTCATAGCACCTTATTGTCAGCATGTACTAATTTGGCATGGGGTCCAATGAACCCTATGTTTGAGTCCTCTATATGCTAAGAAGTTTAAATTTAATATGTCAAGCTCACATATATGAGCATATTGTTTTATTTTAACTGCACAGCATGGTTTTTGTTTGGACCTCCATTACATTTTGTCTATGCATAAAATTGATCATGTCGAGGGAGGATAATCCTGATTATATGTGTCTAAGTGTTACTAGTAAAATATTATTAACATAAATTTGTGCTACAACCCCCTTGCTACTTGTATGGCTTATGGATAACAAGAATCTTCACACCATTTTCTACCTCAAAGAGGTTAAAATCTGAGGTCAGGAAATAATTGTGAAGAAAAATTCAATTGAGTTTTTTTTTTTCTCTCTCTCTCATTGAGTTTATTGGTATTTTTTAGCACAAAGGTCTAAATTCAATCCCTGGTACCAAAAAAAAAAAAATCAGTTGAGATTTTGAAGGAAATCTGAAATAGTTCTTAGGGGCAGGGTCCTTATCAGAATTTTTATGTCCCAGGAAGTACACATATATTTGCTGCAAAAATAAATAGTGGTAGAAGAAGACCAGAGGGCCAATTTCTAAAAATGAACATTTGCAAATTCTTCCAAAGAAACATAAGGTACAATTAACATCTTCAACAATTATTCATATTCTTGTGATAAAATGAGTTAAAAGTTTACAGCGATTTTTTTTTATTCAGTTACAATGAAACTGTGCTTGTTTTCTTTGCAAAGATGTTTACTTCTTTAAGAGGCTATATTTATTATTAGCCCATAAACTAAGTACATCCTTCAGGCATTTAGAAAGAATTCAATGTTAAATTATTATATCTGTTTCATGCTGTTTACCTTCACTTGTCTCCTCTGTTTTTATGAGATCATTGACTACTCTAAATCAAGGCACTTAAATAGTCTTACAAATATCTATTCACCTACTCATCCAGAATTCATTATTATTTATGTTGAGAGGATAAAAAATACTCTGGTTCGTTGACATTATGATTTATAATGCCTGGAGGCATGAAGGAGTTCACAATAATTTAAAGTTATTACTACATGGAATTTTTTTCAATACAGACATCAACATTTTTGCAGGTAGTCCTTTCTCTTTATTTTAGCAACAGTCTGGAAACTTCATATGAAAAGTAAAAGAAAATTGCTTTTTTACTTACCACTGATCTCCTCATTTTCTCACCCTCAGACTGATATGGTTATATTTCACAATTTTTATGCAAACCCACTCACAACAATTATCCTCAGTACTACAATTTAAATATCAGAACCGTGTAATATAAATGCTTTACAATAAAAAGATATACTCCTAGGAGTTTGTTTCAAATTGTATGACAAATCAAATTATACTTGGTTCTCGCTACCAGGGAAAAAACAATTTAGTAACTAAATCCAGTAGTTAATGAATGTTCATGATCGCTCAATTTGTGATTTTCTTACTATATTCAGACAAATAACAAATGGTGATTTTGACAAAATTATTTTTCTAAAGTGAATATAGCATAGTACTCCAACTATATGACTTAAGACCATTTAAAAAAGCTACATAGCCTTAATGCTGTTTTTTATTTACTAATTTCTAAGACACTGCAGTCACCTAAGTTTAGATCACAAAGATGTCTAAAATGACTTTAATAAATTTATAAAATTCATTATATGTAGATGTGAATTTCATTTTCCACGATTTTGTTTGTTTATTGTTTGGTGAACTGATTCATTGTGAGACAAGGTGTGTCTACACTACTCAAACTAGTCTTCAACTCCTGGACTCGGACCCAAGCCATGCTCCCGCCACTGCTTTCCATTGGCTAGGAGTACAGTATGTCTCACTGTGCTTGTCTTCTCCATGGTTTCATCATTAATTTTAAATTTATATTTTAAATGTAGACACATATAGGAGATGTGATTTAAAATATTTCTTTATAGTAAACACACATTGCCTTTAATCCCCAGAAAATAGACTCCCTGACTTTCAAAACACTTATCCCACCGTTCTTGACTCTTTCTGAAGCAGTCTGTGCATACTCTTCCATAAGTGTCTTTAATTGCACCATCCTAGCTTCCTCAATGTCCGGCATCAACTTAAAACATTTATCTTTCATGAGCATTATAACTTTGGGAAGAAGCAGAAGTCTCACGGTGCCAATCCAATGAATAGAGTAAATGAGGACCCATAATCATGTTTTCTTGAGCCTGGCTTTCCACTGGATTACATGCAGTAGCAGCATTTACCATTGTTCTTATCACACCTCACAAAGACTCTGATAAAGAGGACCTCTGGAACACCTTCAGCATGTGGTAAGAATGATCAGTAAGTGGTATCAAAGTAAGGGAGAGTGCCTGAGGGCAATAAATGTTAACTTTTTTACTACATTTTATAATTTCAACATTCATCATATATGTCCCTCAATCTTTTGTGTATAATGTTTTCATTAGATATATTTGAAGATTTAAAATATTTATGGAATTCTACAATATGTGGCACACCTAATCATGCAATATAGAAAATAAGATCATTAAGAAAATATTTTACTTTGCAACCTGACAAATAGAAAAAATGTATTTTTTAATTGGACAAGCATTTTTTGGTAGGGTTGATATCAGTAATTAAAGGATAGTGCAAGTAACACAAAAGAATAGATAATGACCGCAGCCTGCCTCGCAAGTGCAAGGTCCTAAGTTCACTCCACAGTACCAAAAAAAAAAAAAAAAAAAAAAAAAAAAAAAAAAAAAAAAATAATGAAAGAAAAATTGACAAAAAGGATTTTTAAAAATTGAATTCTGCTCTGGAAAATATTCCCTAATGGAAATCAGGACAAACAAAGCACCAGGAGAAAATAGTTGAGACATATCTGATTAGAAAGCAGTACTCAAAATATACAAACACTAAAAGATGCACAATGAGAAAGCAACTCAATTAAAGGAACTAGGGCTTCATAGAAAATGATGCAATGTATGTGTGGAATGAGTTTCTATGTTTTATATAGGTAAAAAGTAAGGATATATTAACATATACACACATATTGATGGGTGTGTCAGAGAGATAAAGGAGACAACTGAAAGAGCTTCATTGCTAAAGTTAAAAGACTGAGCAAGAAAACAAACAGCATAGTAACAAACATGACTTGTTCAGCTGCCAATTTGTTTGGCAGTTGTGCTGGTAGAGGTCTTTAGCTAGAGATAACTGACAGAAATTAAGAAAGTGCATCACAAATAATGAAGTGGGGTGGAAATTATGGAAGTATGTTAATGCATGCTCAAATATGCCAAGTAAAACCCACTAATCTCTGTAATTAATAGGCACTAATTTTAAAAATGTAGATAACTATTAAATTTCAGAATATCTAATGATCCAATTTCTCTGTAAATTACTTACACATGGGAAAAAATTCATCTGCATCAACACAGTAGCTCCGTAATAACATTACTGTAATTGTGTACTGCTCAGTTGGATTTATATTTTTGGGTAACTGAAGTATTGTCATTTCTATCATTCACTTGGTATAGATCTTCCTAACCTCTAAACTTGTCTTGTCTCTTCTTCTGTTGTGTATATTGCTGCTTATTGCTGTCTATAAATTCTTAAGCATTGAAAATAGACGATTTGGTTTATTTTTCTCAGTAAGGAGTTACTTCTCATTACACCTGCTTAGACAGCACTGATGACATGATAGAAACTAAATATAACAGGCTTTGATACCTTTAACTGCTTGAGACATCCTAAGAGGTGACAAATATTCTATGCCCAACAATGTTACTATTCCAAGTAAACAAAATACATTGGAAAGTACTAGGCTGAGAACTCAAAACCTCCCGGTCACCACAACAAACAAACGGTAGCAATTATGGCTGTGGTTAGCTATAATGATTTTGAAGGCATCGTTAGACTCTTACATTAGAATCAATAATTCTCATAGTAGGATTAACCCATGAAACTGCATAATTAGCACATTCCCAGTCTACAGAAAAAGTCTTCATAAAATATGTTTCCTCTTCTGTGTAATATTTTAACTTTGGATCTGTCTTCTGCCTTTTGTTCCCATTTGTTTTGAGTCTGTTTTTTTTTTTTTTCTAAGTTTCCATCTAATTCCAAGGACTTGAAAAAATATGAATCTCTGTATCTCCTTGTGGGTGCTAAGATCCAAAACTAGACTTCATCTAACTTTTGTGATATGATTCATTTTTACTCTGTTGTCACACACAAAAGAGTGTCACTCTGGGTCTAAACATAACATCACCCAAGGAGACCAAAACAAAGACCAGCAAATATTTCACTTTTAGAAGGAAAATTTGAACACTAAGTTTATTTCTTCCCACTTTTATAGAGACCATAAAGCTGCATTGTCTCCAAAATCGGGAAAGTTATTCCATGAATAATCACTAAGAAGTACAAGCATAAAATAAAGTGTTAGAGATCTAATGGTGGGGATTTTTAAATTATCTGGATGACAGATTTGTATAAAAAAAGAAAAGTATGGCATCGTTTGTACAAAAACATGTCCTTGTCCCTGGAAGAACTGTATTGCAGAATATACAGTATTATCAGCTCAGAAAATGATTTAGAAAAGATTCTGAGTAGATGGAAAAAATTAACCAGATCAGTAGTGAGCAAACTATGCTCTAGGTAACTCCCAAGTTCTTGCAGCAGGGGATAAGATCAAACTTGCTTCTTTTCTTAAAGAAGGCCTGCTACACTTTCATTTATTAAAATTTTTAAGATTGCTATAGGTTCATGTTGTCAGTACATAATGATTGTATTCAACATGGTGAGTTGAATCATGTGTATAACACATATTCTTTTCACTTCCCTTTTCCTATCTCCCCCAACACTGCTGCTACATTTTCTATCTGTTTAATTATTGGAGTTCTATATACAATTATATTTGAAAATAAATGAAAGTGTTGCCAGGAAAATAAAGTTATATAACCCAATGGATCAGATGACTATGAAATATTTAATAATTCTATAATAAAATTCAATATTACATATAAAAATATAAAGATAAGGAAATTATTAAAAAGGCAAGCTTGCCATTACTTATTATTTTTATTTAATTACACATCATTTCATTACTATAATATAATGTTAAAAGTTAGCGGAATTTCGAGAGGGAGTGGAAATGCACTATTATTATAAGATAAAAGGGCTTCTGCTAAAGCATGGGTATGTATCGTGAGGTTTACAAAGATAAGTAAAGGATCACCGCTTTTATAGAGTACAAAATGATTTCCTAAGTATGTACTTTTGTGCAACGTCTTCTATAAGCCCTCAACTATCACTTGGGAAATATTTTACAGATATTTAGATTCATTTTAATTCTATATTTAAATAAAGTACTTGTTTGCAGAGGAACTGTCAAAATATTTGCGGTAAATAATTTTTTCTTATAATCCAAAATGTTTGCAAGCAATGTAATTTACATGAAATAATAGCATTGTCTTGCCCCTGTGTACAAAGTTTGAAGTGATAAAAATTGTGCTTTTACCCTGGTATCTTGAGAAATCAAAATTTGACTATGAAAAGCCATAATTACCATTTTTAATGCTAGCAAAATTCCCAGTTTCATAAGATGGAAATATCAAATTATCTAAGCATATTTGTCATAAAGGAAAAATAAAAGAAGTATCTGTCTCAGTATTCACTGAGTGCCAGTGACAGAGGAAGTAGTACAGTAGTTTCCTGTTTTCTATCGATAGTGTGAAACATCCTCAGTTGCGTGTCAGCGTCTATGTAGTACAGAATTCATTTCACTCTGTGACTTCAGATAGCTACGAGAATCCTACAGCAGTAATACTTGTGTTGTTCTGTTATTTTACTTTTTGTGGTGAGAACGCTTAAGCGTTCTCTTTTAGCACATTTCCAGTATACAATGCGATATTATTTGAATAGTCAATCTCCAAGCTGTATTTGAGAGCAGTAGAATTCATTTTATGCAACTGAAATTGTACCTTTTGACTAATATCTGCTCATGTTCTCCCTGCCTCTGCTTCTATAAATTCAATTCTTTAAGATTCCACATATAAATGAGATAATGCAGTATTTTTCTGGGTCTCTCTTATTTTACTTACAGTTATGTCCTGTGGGTTCATCTGTACTGAACAGAGGCAGGATTTCCTTCTTTGTAAAGGTGGAGTTATATTGCAGTGTGCTATACACATACGCCATATGATAAATTATTTTGGCTACTGTGAATAATGCCACAGTGAACATGGGACTGAAGATACCTCACTGAAGTATTGATTTCATTTCCTTTGAATATATACTAGGAATAAGGATTCCTGGATCATATATTAATTATAGTTTTAATATTTTGAGAATGCTCCATTCTGTTTCCCATACTGGCTGTGTCGTTTTGCATTCCTACCAGCAGTGCACAAGGAGTTTATTTTAACCATATCTTGCCAACACCTATCCTTATCCTAACAAGTATGAAATTATGTATCATTATAGTTTGTACTGTATATATTTAAGTTTTCCAAAATAGTGATCTGGATGACACACACCTAGTAAAGTGGTTACAACAGTCAAGCAAATTATGACATCCATTATACCACACAGTTATCTTTTTGTAGTGTGAATCAAAAGAATTTAAAATCAACTCTCTCAGCAAACCTCTAGCACGCTGTACAATAGTAGCGTATTCCTCCTGTGCAGCTTTAGTCCTTTAGATTTCCTCATCCTATGTATCTGAAACACTGCTCCCTTTGATTTACAGGCCCCCATTTCCTCCTCCAACTCTTGCTCATGATAACCAGTTTTATTCTGTTTCTGTTTTTTTTTAAGATTTCTCAAATAAGTGAGATTATGCAATATTTTTCTTTCTGTTTTTGGTTAATGTCCCTTTAGTATAATTTCTTCCAGGTTTGTCATTGTTGTTGTAGTTGGCAGGATGTCCTATCTCATTGCAATGTTGATTTCATTTTCCTGATGACAAGTAATTGGATGACACTTGTTATACTAACTAGCAATCTGTGCATCTTCTTTGGAAAAATATCTACTGCCATCTTTTGTACATTTTTAAATGGGTATTTTTTAATTGAATCAGTTTCATATATTGGGGTATTAAACCCTTATCAAATATATAACTGCAAAAATATTTCATCTAGCTCCCAAGGTTATTTATTTATTTATTTATTTGTGTGCCGGGGATCAAACTCGGGTACTTGCATTTGCCAGGCTGGCGCCAGAACCACTGAGCTAAATCCCCAGCCCCCAAGGCTTTATTTTTATTTTATTTACTGCTTTCTTTGTTGCACATGAACTTTTGGGTTTGATGTAGTCTTTCTTGTCTATCTTTGCTTTAATTACCTGTGCTATGGCTGTGCTACCCAAATAAGCATTGCCATGACCAAGTGTAAGGAGATTTCTCCTATGTTTTCTTCTCTAAATTTTATGATTTCTGGCCTATAGTTAAGTTTTTAAACCATTTTGAATTAATTTTTGCAAATTATAGAATATTGGCCCAATTTCATGCTTTTGCAGGTGGATATCCTGTTTTCTACAACACTTACTGAAGAGATTGCTCTAAAGAGTATTGTGTAAATTTGTGACACTCTTGTCAAAAACTTGTTGCCTGTGTATGCATGGATTATTTCTTCTTTCCCTATTCTATTCATTTGGTTTCTGTATCTGTTTTTATTCCAGTGACGTACTGTTTCGCTTACAAGAGAAATTGTAACAGAAGTTGAAATAGGATACTTGGTCTACCCAAATTTGTTCTTCTATATGAAAATTTTTTTGTGTATTTGGGGTCTTTCTATTATTCCACGCAAATTTCAGGATTGTCTTTACTGATCCTTTTGACGACTGTCATTGGAATTTTAGTAGGAATTGTATGGAATCTTTTAAATCACTTTTGAGTAGCAGGTACTTTATAACAGTATAATTTCCTTCAGTCCATGAACAAAATACCCATGCTATTTTTCAGCTTTCCTCATGGCTTTTTTAGGAATGAAGTCATCTAGCATTCTCCAACAGATATGCACTTGAAAAGCTGACAATTTTAAAAAATAAAATGGAACATACTGTAAAATTTTCCCCAGGAAACCTGTAGAGAACCTTTTAGTGTTACAGTTAATTATCATAAATTATCCATTTCAGAAATTTGACTTTCATATAATTTTCTAGTACATTTTAAAGAGATTTGGACTATTTACAGAATTAATTTGACCTTCTCAGTGTCAAGATATAACAGCAAAATGCATGTAAGTAATGCAAAATATTTTCAATTATGTGCCAATGACCTTGTGAGATTTCTCACTGAAATACATTGTACTTCCCTATCCATTAACTATCTTGCCCACATACTTGCTTTTACCACAGAAATATAAGCAAACATGAAATGGGACAATGGCTGCTGAGCATGGTGGTGCACACCTGTAATCCCAGCACTCAGGAAGATGAGGCAGGTGGATCGCCATGAGTTTGAGGCCTGCCTAGGCTACATAGTGAATTCAAAGTCAGCTTGACCTACACAATGAGACCAAAAAGGAAAGGAAAAAAAGAAAAGGGGTGGGGGTAAATTCAAGTACAGACTTAGAAGAACATATTTCCCTTTGATATATTTTCTTCTTATATCCACCACGAACACAGCACACTTCCAATCCAATGACCCCTATTCTATTCACCTTAATTTTAGAATGAGACACCTGAACCATCCTGAAACCAAATCTAGCTACTTTCAGCCAAGTCATGCACTGATCAGTCAGTCCACTGGCAACAAATATTTATTACCATGACTAACAGGATATCAATTCTGCTTTACTTTACTTTTTTGTCATTCAGGGGGAACCTGTTTATCTTTCAGAATGACGTAAAGAAGCATAATTAAAACCTTCCAAATACATATAGATAGATAGATAGACAGATAGATAGAGAGAATTACACAAAAGAATAAAAATCATCCTACCTTAAAGAGCAATTTCTCAGATGTTAAGCTTATCATGAGCATTTAAATAGAATAAATGACCTCTTTAGTTGTAGGGCCTATTTGTGTTCAGTCATTTTTCCTGACACTTCTCTTGCGTTTCAAGTGAAATAGATGCTCAAATTATGATTTTTGACACTTTGAAGTGTTTAGTTACTTGGCTTTTTCACTGAGTTATTTAATACATTCAGTAATTTCAGTTCCCCTATTTTGTATTCTAGAATATATTCACAAGTACTTTAGCAGTCTATTGGAGGAAGTAAGATCAAATAATGCTATAAATTTTCTTTCTTCTCTTTCTTGTATTTTTTTACTTCTTTCCTGCACTTCTCTGTTTTTCATACCATACAAAACTTTATTTTCTTAATTGCTTAAGGCATAAATTCTCCAAAATTTAGAGCAAAGATATTGTAAGGTATTTCATGAATTAAAGCACACAGTATATCTAAATGAAAATGGTTCAGTTGCTCTCATCCTAAAACATACTGCAGTGAACCAAAAGAACTTAAATGTCTAATGTAAATTACATTGTTTGTCTATTTTACTTTCATAGATAGCATTAACCATGAAAGTAGAATAAACATATTTTATCTTCTAGTATGGCTACTGACACTGTTACCATATTAATTATCATTTAATGAAAAGTATGTACCAGAGCAGTGTAATAAATACAACTACAACAAATAAGCCTGAAATATCAAGGACCTGATACCACAAAAATTTCACAATTATAAAGTCAGTGAAGCTAGGCAAAGTCTCTATCACCTGATGGCTATATTTCACGGCTTCTATAAAAGCAAAGAGATGGAAGACGGAAAGAACACGGATTTTTAAGTGGTTCAGATTAGAGGGAGCACACATTTTCTTTAAAGTTTTTTTCCACTTGCCAGACTCACACTAACTCACTCATGCTCACACTCATGTTGACTTTATATTTTCCTCGAGCCTGACCAGAGAGTGAAAACAGTCAATCAAATGATGAAAACTGTCTTCAGCAAGTGAATAAAATATGTCAGTATTAAAATCTATTCATGACCCTACTGATTGTGTCAGTCTGCACTCCCACCAACAATGGAGAAGGGTTCCTTTCTCCCCACAACCCCACCAACATTTGTTGTTGTGTGATTTCTTGATAGCAGCCATTCTTTGTGGGGTGAGGTGGAATCTCAGTGTTGTTTTCATCTGCATCTCCTGAATGAGCAGTGATGTGGAACATTTTTTCATGTATTTATTTGCTGCTTTTACTTCTTTGAGAAATGTCTGTTCATTTCCAATGCCCATTTTTGAATTGGGTCTTTATATTTGGAGGGCTGATTGTTTTGAGTTCTTTATAAATATGGAGATGCCTCAAAGAACTGGGACTAGAGATTCCATTTGACCCAGCCATAGCTCTGCCATAGAATTAAAAGAATCATATCACAGTGGAATATGGGCACCTATGTTTATAGCAGCACAGTTTGTAATAGCTAAAACTTGGAAATCAGTTGGAAACTGGATAAAGAAGATGTGGTTTTTCTATAAAATGCAAAAAGAATGAGAAATTAGAGTCATTCATAGGAAAATGGATACATTTTGAGGATATATTCCTAAGTGAAATAAATAAGTCACACGTGTAAATACTGAATAGTTTCTCTGGTGTGAAAAACTATAATACTACACAAGTTCCTAATGGGATAATTAACAATGTGAAATAGGAAGAAAAGGGCTTAAGGTGTCGGGAAAGTGGGAGGGGTAGAGGAAAGGAAATAAGGGAAAAGAAAAAAATATGAGAAAATGAAAAAATGGAAATGAAGTGTTTGTAAATGGGGAGGGGAGGAGGGGGTGAAGGGAGAGCAGGGACAAGGGGAAAAAATGAGAACCAAGACCTGTCATGTAAAGGTACAAGATCCCAGTAATGAATGTAACTGTACTGTATACCTAGAATGTACCAATAAACTCAATAAAAATAAAAAAAATCTATTCATAACCCTATGTATTTATTTTCATGACTATTGGTTTGAAACAATAACATACCTCTGAAAATCAGGGCTTCTTTGTCCATTTGTCACCTCCTGCAAGATTGTGGGAAAATTTTAAAACGCTGTGCATTCCCACAAACAGTAGCTAAGTGGCTCTGACCACACGACCTGAGTACATTTAGCCCCAGTCTGATATTTGCTCTTAGGTTAGGATTTTAGGAAACCCTTTCCCTGTTTTTCTCACTGCCATGTTCAGGAGTGGGAGGTTAGGTGTTCACAGATGCCTTAGCCTCATGCTTCCAAGGAAATAGGAATAAGGAGAAAGGTTCTAGCAGCCATTATTAGGGTAATAAAGTATGTAATGATGGATTTTATGAGGATGAACATTTAGAATGAAAGCAAAAAAGATAGAAATAAGTGGACAGAGACAAGAATGAACAGGTGTGGCGAGGAAAAAATGTGAGCAGATGAGCTGAATTCAAAAGTGCCAGGACCCTCATCATCTCTAAAACGCTACAACCTGAGGAAAGCTTTTTAAAGCTCATCTCTCATGTATTTCCTTTTGCCTTGTTCTGTTTCTTCTTTCCTCTCCTCTAGCATTTGTTTTACCAGCAACTGTACAGAAGAAAAAAAATCACTGAAAATAATCTTGCTTTTAAAAAAAAGTTAAGAGGAAAATTTAATCATCAAATTTAGGAAAACTGATAGATTAATATTGAATAAGCATTAAAAAATGAAAAGATTTCAAGTATCTCCCTGCTTCCTCCCTCAATTCTGACCCTGATACCTTTCCTTCAGACACTCTTGCTTTCTCCTCTCCATAAAAATCCCAGAATGAATGGCAGTAAATGAGATGGGCCCAAAATGCCAGGGTGAGACTACAGGATAAAGTCTTTAATCTGAGCCCCACAAAGGAAGCTGGGTTCAGGAAAGCATTGCTGGCCTTCTGCACTCTGACTGCCAACACAGCCATATATTTCTTTATTTTTAGTGACAGCATCCAAAGTCATTTCAGTAGTTGATAAAAAACAAACAACTTCTCACCACATTACCATTAGAGCATTTTATACTAATAAAAGAGGCACTAATTACCATAGGAAATGACATAAAGCATACTGAATTTTTTACTTGGTATTGTTCTTTAGTGGGTTTCTTTTATATTTAAATACATATCATTTGCAAATTCATTTTACAAAACGCATGCTTGAAGAATCATGGAAGACTTATCTGCACCACAAGCATTACTTAAAAATGGATAGAGTTTCTTCCTGCACCAAAACAGTATTGTTCACTCATGCTGCATAACTCTTTGTTAGGAAGAGTTTCATAACCAGGCCTTCAGTTTTCACACATGAAGAAGATTCCAATGTGGCAATTTCCAATGGGAATACTTCAAATGTTGTCATTGTATCACTAAAGCCAGAATTAAAAGCATCATAACACAGCAATATGTGCACACCTATGTTTATAGCAGCACAATTTATATTAGCCAAATCTTGGAAAGAGCTCAAATACCCATCAAGAGATACATGGATAAAGAAGATGTGATTTTTTTTTCTATGCAATAGAGTACTACTCAGCCATAAAGAAAGATAAAGTAGAGATATTTATAGCTAAGTGGATCCACTTTGAGACCATACTCTTAAGTAAGATAAGTTGGACACATGTTTAAATACCACATTGTTTCTCTGGTGTGAGAAACTGAAAGGGTAAATAAAGAGCAAAATGTACAATAGATACTGTGAAATAGGAAGAAAATGTTTAAATGGGAAGGGGACCTAGGGAGAGCAGGGAGGGGAAAGGATGAAAGAAAAAGAAAAAAAACAAAAAAGAAGGGGAAAAGCTTTTGTAAATAAGGAGATATTATAGTTTGTAATAGAACTATTTCTTGCTATTATGAGATGATTTTTTTCTTTCTAAAATGAATTATATATGTTGACTGGCATGTAAAATCAGAGATAAAAGTAAGTAATATCTACTTCATTACATACTCTTAAAAATTAAGTTTATGGATATATTTTAGATATATACAATGATCATATTAATCATAGGGAATTCGTACCTGTACATGATATATATTGATTCTTCTTTTTCTTTCCCCACTGTTTCCCTCCTTTCAACCCTTCTTGTTCTCCTTATTTAAACCTATAGATGTTTGTAGTTTATTGGGTAATACAAGAAAAACACTCATTGCTAAAATGGAGTTTAGTAAACCTTTTAAAATGGCAAGCCTATTGATATTCCATAATCTCTAAGATGCTGTGTATTTATGTTTATGGAATGGAAGCATCTTGTGGACAAGTACATTTCTTGTATACAGTATTTTTTTACAAAAGCTACTAGTGAACATTGAACACACTCCATAAGAATGTCACCTTGGATACTTGAAATCCATGGAGATGCCTGAAAATGTACACTGTTCATGACTTATCATAAGCTACATTCTAAATCCCATTGGTAAAGCAGCTGCTTGAACTTAAATAAGCCTACTTTTATAGATTGTTAGAAATTATAGATCAGATCTATACTAATACAATTTAGATATATAACTGAATTGCTATTTATGGCCTTTCTTCATTGACTTTGTGTTGAATTTATCAGAAAACTTGGAATTGTCAGTGTTTTCCTATGAGATATTGAGACTTCTTTCATATTACTTATTTTCACCATAGTGAATCTGGACTAGATGCACTTCTCTTGTTTCTGCTTTACAATAACTACTTCACAAAACACCCTCGAGTTTTCGTTGACTTTTTCATGGAAATCCCAAAAAGCTGTTTAAAACATTTTTTAAGTGATCACATCATAAACAGAAAATAAAGCCAAGGAAATTAAAGGGGTTCAAGAGCTTTAAAAAAGGGAAAGAGGGGGTGAAGGGAGGGCAGGGACAAGGGGAAAAAATGAGAACCAAGACCTGTCATGTGAAGGTACATGATCCCAGTAATGAATGTAACTGTACTGTGTACCTAGAATGTACCAATAAACTCAATAAAAAGAAAGAAAGAAAAAAAAGAGACAGGGAGCACAAGTTTAGGGCTGCCATTGCTATTGAAATTTAACTAAAACAAAATTCTATCTGAAGTTTTGATGATAAATAGTAAGAAAAGGAGGCAGAAAACTGAGGATATTCAAAGGTATAATATATGCCTTCCAGACTAGCCATTCAGTTTTTGTTGTCTCTTGAATATTATTTTATTCAGTTATTACACAATTACTTGCTGGTGAAACCCTAGGCAAAAAATGTATCAGAGATTAAAAGGAAATGAAGCTATATCAGAGGTGAACACTAGTAACAAAGCATGTGTTAAATATGGGGACAGTGGAATGGACAGTTACAAAAAGGTGACAGCCTGTGCAAATCCTGTATTTCTTCTACCTCACCCCAAATTCTGATATAACCTCTGGAACGTATAAATTTAAAGTAATTTCTGAAAAAAAAATCATATTTTGTTCCTTTCTGAAGCACCAACCTCAAGTTTAAAAAATAAAAGAATAAATTTTAAAGTGCTTAGATAGGTAAAGGGAGATTTTATTCAAAACAGTAATCCTGCCCGGTGTGGTGGGACATGCCAGTAGTCTCAGCACTTGCCAGGCTGAGGCAGGAGTGCAGTTGTGAGTTTGAGACCAGCCAGGCCTACAGAGTGAGATCAAGGCCAGCCTGAATTATATAGCGAGACTCTGTCTCAACAAAACTTTTAATTAAAAAATGATCAGTTACGTTTAGCACAGAATGTCAGGGATGATTTTATGGGAGGGTTAATGTCTGATCTGGATGTTAAAGGAAAGAAATGGTTTGGATATGCATAGCTAGAACAGAAAGGCATTTCAGGTAGAATAGGAATTATCACCCATGACTTTTGTTTAATGTGACAAATTAAGCTAGCATCAGTAATTAAAAGGCCTTAGATTACACTCCACCAGAGTTTTCTATCCTCCCTCCCTCCCTTCCTTCCTTCTCTTTCTTTCATTTTTGTAGTACTGGAGACTGAAGCCTGCCTGCATTGAGGAGCATCTGCAGACCTTTTTCATTTTTGATTTTGAGATAGTACTGCTAAGTCACTAAATTTTCCAGGCTGGTCTTTCACATTGCCTCAGCCCTGCGGAGTGCTGCAATTTCAAGTGTGTGCCACCATCTCGTTAGCAAGGTTCTTGTTTTGGCTTTTCTGTTTTGTTTTAATGAGTATATGTCTGTGATAGCTAAGAGCGACATTCCCCCTGGGGCATCCGTTCACACACATATTGCATTTTAATCATATTTACTACCCCACCCACGCACTCTCCTCTCCTTCCTTCCCCAGATCCTTCCCATCTCCATGGAGTCCACCTCCCTATTTCCTATCATCTCTCTCTTTTTTGCTTCTTCAATTTTTTCATATCTTTAGTTTCTCATATTAGAGAAACCATATTAATCTCCTGTATGTGATGCTTTTACCAGTCTTCTTGTTTGTTTGTTTGTTTTTGTATCAGGGATCGAACTCGAGACCTTGCACTTGGGAAGCAGATGGTGGAACCACTGAGCTAAATCCTGGACCCATTTTACCAGTTTCTTAACGAACACTTTCTACAGGACAGCGCAGCACTTGCAAGCTGAATGGCCCAATTCATAAGCGGGAAAATTTAAAATGACAGCACCAGCTCTGCAGAGGGTCTCAGGAGTTGACTCAGTGACCTCTTAGCACATGAAATAGGATTAACAATTGAATATTCATATAACAGAGAGAGAAGAACAAAGTAGTCCACCAGACACAGATTCTAGTTAGACCCCTGTGCTCTACTTATTCCAAAGCATAATAATAATTAGTCATTGTTCTTTCTAGTTGACTTGTCTAAGATCACAAATCTTTTCCAGATACCTTCAGTGTAAGTTCAATTTTCCCCAAGAAGAAAATAAGGGTGTCTATCTTTTAAGGCAAAAAATGAGGAGCAAATGAGAGAGTACCCAAAAGTATTCAAAGAAAAAACATTTAAAAAATCACATATAGACATCTGTCTTCGACTTTTAATCAGTGCAATTATAATCAACTTATTACTTAATGTGTCATATATTTTCAAATAAATGGGTGAGGATTTACAAATAGCACATTACTTTTTTTTTTTTAATATATCAGGAATTGAACTTGGGTCCTTGTGCTTGGGAAGCAGGTGCTGCAATCACTGAGCTAAATCCCCAGCCCACAAATAGTACATTGTGTATGTTCTATTACCATTTTTAGAAGACTGATAGGCTTTCCCAAAAAATTCACTGTATTATCAAAAAGATTCTCATTGGACTTCTAATTGCATTATTACTGGCCACCACAATTATTAATCTCTAATTTTGTTCGTAGTGACAAAATGAATGTCTTCTGTAGAATCACACAACACTGATATTCAACAATTATTGCAATATCTTATGAGTGACCAAAAAATTACTTCAGATTTGCTTTGACTTGAACATTTCTGTCAGTATTATTAATTTTAGTTTTTTTTTATCATCCCAGGGATGCATGTTCCCCTGAAAGGAACAGTTTCTTATGCTTATCTTGAATCTTCTTTTTCTTTTCAGGAGGGGTAGGGAGTGTGGTCATAACACCCTGCGAGTAGGGGAGGAAGCTGTAACTTGGGAGACAGGGAGCAGCACCAAGAGACATTGGTAGCAACACACACACAAAAACAAAGATCCCAATTATTAACAGTTCAGTTTTAATATCGTGAATCATAAAAACAATGACAAATAATTATTTAAACTTAACACTAGATACACCTCTCTTACACAGGACTTTGTAATACTCTTGGCAAGCCAACTGTATTGATTTCTTCAAAGCCAATGTTACACCCCTAGTTTCTTCAGACTAACTTCCCTAGAAAGATTATTCTGTAGGAGGCCTGATTTATTCTCAATGGCTTAACTACATGGGGAGTAGGAGAAAGGGAAGCACAGTGAAAATTTGATAGTTATTAAGTCATAGAGAGGTTCAAAAACTTCAGATGTGTTATTTCACAGTATGATGACCACAGGTGACAATAACATAATTTATATTTCAAAAAGTTAGAAGAAAATATACTAAAAGTTTTCCCCATAGAGCAATAAATGTTTAAAGAGATACATGTTTAAACCAATTCAAACACACATTTGTGATATATATCAAAATATTACTTGCTACATGAACAATTTTGTTGTGTATCAGTCAAATAATAAATTTAACTTAAATAAAAAAGCTACTGCCTATGATAAATCAAAAGTTTTATTTTGCTGTTTTAGCATATTGGTTTAGTTGGTTTTCTTGTGAACTTTCAAATACACTGAAATACCACATTAATTTTATTTTAATAAAGTAAAATTACATTTATGCAAATCCAAAACCTTTATCACCTTATTCTTGCTCACAGCAAATTATTAAAAATGCAACAAATTAAAAGCTATATCAGGAGTTTTAATTTATTGCCTTTTTCATATACTATTTTCACATTTTCAGGCAGTTTTTTCAGGCTTTAAGCCTGTGTCATAATGATTAGTCAAAAATAAAAGCTTTCTTTGGTATTTGGGTAGGAAAACATTAATAGTTAATACTAAAAATGTAATTCTTAATTGTTTTTTTTAATGTAGCTAGAGGCTGATTTAGAGTATGTATTTTTCTGGTAGATAAATGTTTAATAGCTTGTGTTTACACCCACAATATTAACTTCCTATTAAACGTTTATGCTACATTTAAAGGTAAGCATATGCTGATTTTGTGCTATTGTCTTTGCTCAGAGTGTGTTAAACTGTGATTATCTATTGCATAAGATCATTTATATATGCTATGACTAATAAAAGGATTCTTTTTTTAACTGTAAAAAAAACAAACCTATCTTTATTAACCGCCTAACAGTTTACCCCAAGGATTACTAAGGTAGGTAGCATGTCTGTCAGTCAATACTTAAACTGAATAAATTTGATAAAATTATCACCTTTATACTTCCTGTTATCTTATAAAATTAATGAAAAATACAATATTTGGTCATCCTGTATTTAAATAATTGGACTCATAAGTGATTAAGATGCATATTCCCAAAGAATGGCAAATCCCATGTCTTATGACACAATAGCAGAGCATAGCAAAATAGCAGAGCATAATCCTGCTTTGCAAAAATACATTTGACTTTTTGACACCTAGGTGGTTTTAGTCTATGTATATATAACCTATCTTTCTCTATATCTCCGTAGCTATCTATCTGAGTGACCTAGGGAATGAGAAAGTTCTAGGCCACATAGTCATGAGTAGTGTCAAGAAATGGAAGAAATAAAATCTTCTACCCTAAAAAAGCCCATAAGATAAAGTAAAATTTTAGGAAAAATTTATTACTAAATTTTAAATTTTAACATGAAGATACATATATGTATTAGGATGACACTAAAGTTGTGTTTATCACCTAGTAGATGTTTAATATTTGAAATTGTTAGTATGTTATCTATGGCTTTTAAGTTGTCTTGAAAAAGAAAATCCCTCTGTATGCTCAGTCAATTGCACAGCTGCTTTTAATGGAGAGTAAGTATTCACTCTATACTACTAAGAATACAGTAGCAGAGAATTCCATCATGGCCAACCAGAGAGAGCTGGTCTCGGGGGTTGCCAGGGTTTCACCAACTGGTATAGAGGTTGAACAAAAGGTAAGCCAAGAAAAAGAAACTTGAAGAGAAGGCTGACAGATGAACTCCATTAACAGGAGTATTTAGAATAAGAAGCAGAGCTCCTTCTCTGTTCCAGGGCTGCTTACAGCCCAGGTCTGGTGAATGTGCTATCTTGGGAAACAAAGTTCAGTTCTCTCTGAGGGAAGAAGCCTAGCGTGGCAGCTGCAGACCAGTGCCCAGTTTAGCTGTCACCACCCAATACTCACCAAGCTTAGCTCTTTTTCTGCAGCAAGATGGCTCAGTGAGTGAGGTATGTGCCAGAGAGCAGGTCCATAGAACAGAGCACAGTGAAAAAGTGCTAGTCACTCAAAGTGCAATGGCTGGGATAAGACCTATGACCCCTAGGAAGAGAGGGGCAAAGGCCAAGGTCCTGGCGAGACACCAAAAGCCAGGCACATGGGATTGGTAAGACAGTGCAAAAGGCTGAGGCTGACAGGAGTAGTGACCTGTGGAATTAGGGAGTGGAGAAAAGAGTCTGGAGCAGGCACCTGTGCTGCAATCCCAAACTTCACTGACTTGGCAGACTGGAAAGACAGAGGGTGAGAAGCTGAATAACGGGGACACGAGGTCCCTACAGGTAGAGAAAACACTCAGAGCCTTCCCCTGTGGAGGCACTTTCCTGCTAACCCTCAGAAGCCACTGGATTTGCAAATCAGATAAAAACTTGGCGAGGGGATAGTTGTGACCTGCTACAGTGGGTGGAGTAAGACTGAGAAAGAAGCATGGGAGCAGGAGTATTGCCTCCTGGCTGAGCCCCAGGGACCGATAAAGTTGCCAGCCAGTCTTGAAGGAGCAGGGACGCAGCTATAAACAGAGAATGCTGCTGTCTGAGTGAGGGAGGAGGAAGGAGCAAACAGCAGAGCCCACGACAGTAACAACACCAGGAAACCTGAAGTGGACGCCCCACAGACGGATAGATGCAGGGCATGGTGAGCATCCTGAGAACCCCAGAGACTCCAGAGCATGGGGCCTAGAAGATAAGAGATGACACAGCCAATTGAGGGGGAAAGCAAGATAATTGTCTTCTTCGTTTTCTTATTTGGTTTTGAGTTGGTAGGCCTTTGTGTATTTTAGTGCACAAATATAGCTACGTGTATAATTTCCTGTTGTTTATGTAACATTCCATGTTGTTTATTTACCTACGCCTGCATGGGTCGTTGTATTTTCCTGGTGGGATCGAACATGGATTGATTGTCGGTTCAACCACTGGATGCGGTCCCCTCTCACCTTTCATTTACAATTGCATCCTTTCTCTGCCTTCATTTTCCCCCTTAAACACCTTTTCCTGTCTCTCGTCCCCTTGCCCCTATATCTTTTTTCCCTTTCCTTTTCTATCTTTTCTTCTCCTCTGTACACATACTACTTAGATTAATCAGAAGACTGCAGCATTTTACCACATCAGAAGCTCTTGTGTCACACTTTTGTTTTCCACTAAGTTTACTGGCGCACTTTAGGTACATACTGTGATCGCATTCATCACTGGGAATTTGCTCCTGTGCACAATGCATCTTGTTTCTCCTTCTTCCCCTTCCCCTGCCCTCTTCCACCCCTCCTCCCCTCCCTCTTTACAAACTCTGTTTCCATTTTTCCTTCTTTTCTCGTATTTTTTCCTCATCACAATTTTCTTTCATAGGTTTGTGAAATCAGTGCATCTTTTAAGGTTATTGCTCGCCCTTAGTCTCCCCGTGCTGCTGCTCCCTGTGCCCTTTTCCCCTTCCCTTCTCTCTTCTTAGTTTCCCTCTCTCACCCTTCCAAGTTTCCCTTCCCTCTCCTGTCTTTTCTTACACATAAAGCTGTCATAAATTGCAATTTTCCCTTTTAGAGTGTATGGGAGGACCCTATGTCTATGAGCAACTGTGTGTGTCCTAATTTTTGTTTTTTTTCCGTAGCTCTGACACTGAGTTTTACCCTCACTGAAAGCCATTGTTTAGGCCTCCTAACATTGGATTCCTAGTAATTTATTAGTTAGACACAATCTCCATAAAGGCTTTTTCAATTTCCATTTATAATTCTTGTTTATTTCACCTTTGTCTTTGCCCTTTCACATACCCTCTCAGTCCTTTTCTCCCGTTCCCTTCTTTGACGTTTAAAAAAATTAATATCATCAAAGTCTACTTTTATTTTGTCTTTTTTATTTTATCCTGTTTTTCTCATTTTGTCTTTTTTTTTCCTTTTCAGATAATTTTATTTTTAATGTTTAAATCTGTATCTGTGTTACTTTTCTTAACACTATGATCTCAAAGTGCCATCATTATCTTACAAATGACTCAAACTTATTATTCTTCATAAATACCACTAAAATGAAAATGGATCAAAGATATGAACACTACAGGAACAATCTGCTGATAAAAAGTTTGAAGATATGGATGTGGGCAATTTCTGAACAAAGCCCCAGATACACAAGAGAACAAGCCAAGAATCAACAACTGAGATCACGTCAAATTAAAAAGCTTCTGCAGAGCAAAGGAAACCACAAACGGAGTGGTTTCTGTATGATTAGTGGATTGCTTTGCACAAAGGTTGGCTTAACTGACACCAAAGATTCTTAAAGATTTTTAAAGCAGTAAAAAGAAACAAGCTCCAAGTGGCACAGCTCACTGTGACTTTAGTCTCAGCTGACTCAGCCACACAGAGGAAAGGCTCCAGGCTGGCTTTATTCTGCCTCTTCACTGGCCCCCAGTCCCTCCTCAGCACTGGGTAATGCAGCCATGTTCACTCTCTGTCACCCATGGAAAACTGGGGTTCTATTCTCTCCCATGAAGCAGCCAAACATATTTTTCTATTGGCAGGTTGATACCTTTCCTCTCTCAGCAAAGCTTTCTATTTTATTTTCTGCTCATAGAGTCAGTATCAAAAAAATAGAAAAACAACCAATTTGGAAGTATGAAGTGAACATTTGTATTCTTTTTTCAAACCTAAATCATATTTCTATAGCTGTATTTGCTCCGTACGATTAGGATATATTGTGCCCCCAAACACCTATGCTAATCAAATGTCTATTTCACTCTAGAGGAAATAAAAACACTGAGACAATTGCTGCATATCATCCACTAGAACGACTCTCATTTCTCTCAGGAGGAATATATGAAAGGTTTTACAATTTGCCAGTAGTTTGTCTACACGGTTTATGAAAACTGGTATCCTTTCTCCCTCTACACTGAGAAACATTATTATATTTAAAAACTTGCTTTTATATGTTATATTTAAAAACTTATTTTATACATTTTGCAAGCCACCATTCAAAGTTATGGCTGTTTAATATGACTAAAAATGAGATAAGGATTCTGTACCTTTGGAATTACTTTATTCACTGGAATATCCTATTTCACTTGGTCCTAAACCACTCATATGTGAAGGTCTCTGTTTATTACACTGATCTCCTGTTTGTCAAAAATGATGCTCACCTCTACATACACTCACATATGTTGAGCCTGAGTAGTTCCCAGTTTTAGAAGAAAAATAAAATTTTGAAATAAATCTCTATTCCATGACAAAAACTATTCATCAGGGCTGTTCTGTGTCCTGATCTAATGGGATAAAAGCTTATTTATCTTATTACAAATTCCATATAAATTGATAATTGGTCTGAAAAAAAACCCCATTTTTTCTGGTAATCCAAGGCATGCTGTGTCAGACCTAGCAAATGTCCTCTATCCACTTGACAATGGCTGACTTTGTTTGTTCGCTTATCTACTTATTTACTCATTGAGAGAGGGTCTCACTGTGTTGCTCAGGCTGACTTTGAACTCCCCCTGCAGCCCAGGCTGGCTTCAAACTTGCAGTGATTCTTCTGTGTCAGCCTCCTGAGTGCTAGGATTACAGGTATGCATCACCATGCCTGCTGATTGTGCTTATTTATAATACCAAGAGAATATGAAGGTTCTTTCTGTTCCACACCTTCATCAAATGCTCTTTTAAAGCTATAAATATCTTGGAATCAAAAATAAGTGAGTAATGTTAATTAACTTGATTTAATCACACTGCATTGTATATGAATACCAAAAAAAATAACATTGAACCCTATAAATATTTACAATTATTTTTCAATCAAAAACATAAACTTTCAAAAGTAAATTTTAAAACTTTTAAAAATTCAATTAGTCATTAAGTAGAACATATGGACAAGAACTTGTCTATGCGTTAAAAATCTATTTTTGTGGGTAATTATACAGGAAGTTGGAGATAAATGCATTTGTGCTCAGTTGTTCTGGGAACGCATGACATTTTCCAATAATTCAATTCATTTTTCAATGGATAATAGGCTTTTAAAAGCTACTGCTAAAAATTGCTTCTGTAATACTACTTTGTTCCTAAGGAAAGCTGATGTTCAACCAGAAAACACCTTGTTGGTCTCCATTAGCAGTTTTTAATACAAATATGTTAATTTGATTTCTTGAAAAAAATTAAGTTGATACTGTACTCTGCAACAAATCTCATGCTTTATCAGATAGTTTCATATTCTGTTGATCATTTCATATTACAAAGACTATAATGTGCGAATTCTCAACTAAAATTTTTTCTTGAACAAATGCAGAAATTATATTCTTTGTATTCTAAACTTAGTGAGCACTAGTGAAAATAAGTTCTGCAGATATAGTCACGATGATAGTAAAGTCATGACAATTTGGACACAGAATTTTTTTTTTTTGTACCGGGGATCAAACTTGGGACCTTGCAGTTGCAAGGCAGGTGGTAGAACCACCACTGAGGTAAATCCCCAGTCCAAGTCATGACAATTTTGAAGACTAGTTTTATTAAATCTTCTCTCATCCAGAATACAGGTGTGTTGGGGAAGTGTAGCAGGCTTCCAATGGAGTGAAAAAATATCTAGGGATGGCTTTCATGATAAATAAGTTATCCTAAGGATAACTAGAATGACTAGCAGATAAGCATGGGGTTAATGGCAACTTACTACTGTGGGAAGGGCCACAAGAAGTATGTACAGGTCAACAGTACTTTCTGTCAAAATCCCACTGCAGGAGCTCACAAATCAACTGCACAACTTGGCAAAATCCGCAAAACACACATACCAGTCAACAGTGAGTGTCGAGCAGCATGGTTACTGGCCACTTCCTAGATTACTACAGAGAAGAGGTTTATAGATGAACCCATGTCACAGCGACTTTCTTAACTTTCTTTGTAGTATCATATGCCCATAATTCCAAGCAATGGCTGATTTATCATATGGATAGGAAGACAGCTTCTATAGGTAACACTACTTTTCCAGTTTCCAGAATCCTCCAGATGACACTTATCTACATACTCTAGTACCTGTCTGCAAAGAATATTCCTCTGACTTAACAAAAAGTAGTGGATATAGAGAAAGGGTATTTCTTGGAGTTGTGTGAAATGTCCTAGTTTCTCATAGGGATAGTACAAACTTCTTGACACTTTTAGTTTTTCTGTCACTGAGATGTAATACACGATACCTATGATTTTAAGAAAAATAGGTTTAATTTGCCTGTGGCTTCAAGGGATTTAGAGACCTTAATGCACAGCAAAAAACATCATGGTGGAAAGATGTAGTGGCCAAGAGCTGCTTAGTTCATGATAGCCAGGAAGCAGAGAAAGGCAACAAGAGCTGAGAAAAAATGGTGAGGATCCAGATAGACTGCAAGGTCATATATTTATGACCCATCTAGACTCACCCAGATGTGTGCTTTACTAATGCCTTGGGTTGCTTTCAAGTTAATCAAGTTATAACCCAGCTTAATTTTCAACTTGATACCCAACAACATCTTCTTAAGCCGTAATGAATTTCTAAGTAAACACAAGATTATGATTCCACTACATAGGATACAACTGTTCCATTCACAAACAAAACACAGAAATACCTTTCCCAGTTTCATCAGTCCTAGTATTGTTAAAACTTTCAAATCAAATGCTCCTTTGAGACTCATAATAAACTCTTAGCTCTAGAACTCTAAAAACAAATAATATTAGCAACAACATTAAAGTTATATACTCCCAGAGTACATTGGCACTGGGCACACATTAAGGATAACTAATAGGATTCAGGGTAACCTGTGAGAAATCAGGGATAGAAAGGAAACAGACCAAACCACGACATAATCCAGCAGGCCAAACATTATGTTTTGTACTCCATATCAAGCATCTGGGGCCTGCATGGGTGAGATGTAAGTTCCTGAATGTTTAGGCAACCCCATCCCAAAAAGCTTGCTGGTGGCAACCTACACGTGCTCTCTTTTAGGTTGATTATGTCTTTTCTTGGCAGAAATTCTATAACCCTAGCATATTTAACTTCCTGAGGTCTCCACTGCACTTTTCATTTCATTCCTATTACTTTAGTCATCCCTTTCTCAGAGGCAGAACTGGCCTCCCAGAACTTCCTTTGAAATGTGGGTGGTAATCTCCCTGAGTCCATAACCCTTGCATTCTGCATGCCAATAAAATCAGCATCACATGCAAATGTCAAAGCGTTTTGTCAGTGGGAAAGGTAGTTAGGCACCTGTGGATCATGGCTACATTGGCCTTTGAGGGCCTGGTTGGCTGTGCACAGTGAAATGAATCTTTGGAAAACAGTTCTTGTTCCGCTATCGCAGGGATTCTCTTCTCAAATGAAAGTTTTATACTATGGTACCCTTGAGCCCATGACAGGTGAAATCTTCCTGGAATCTTTCTTCTTATTCCTGTACAAAGTACTTAGTTTCTTTTTAATGATATAAATCTCTTCAGCAACTACACTTCTTTTAGGGTCAACATTTAAGTTTTTCAAATTTTTTCCTTTACTTTTGCCCTTGATTGTCATTTTAAATCTGGCTGAAAGCAGCCAACAGTACCTATATCATATCCTGAACATTGATTTGCCATGAAATTTTCCTAACCACATCAAGTAGTCCACCCTCCTTGATCTTAGTCTCCCCTAAAGTTTCAGAGCATGGACAAAATGTAGACATGTTTTTGCCAGAGTAGTACATTCATGGCCTCTCATCCAATTCCCAATGAAGTTTAATTCCCAAATAAAATCTCCTGAGCCTTGCCTGTACTGTGCACATTACTATGAGCATCTGGTTTTCTGATCTCTACCCAGAATCACCCATCAAGCTCTGCATACAGCACTGTAGGGTTTCTCTATCCCGCATCTCCGGACATTTCTCAAATTATCCCAAAAACCAATTCCAAAGGTTTCTGAGCCATAGTTTTAGGTATAGTCATATCAAAACCCCACTTCTGTTACTGGTGCTGATTTTATGTTAGGTTTCTTGACCCTGAGACACACTACCTGACGTGGACAACTTGAAGAAGGAAATGGTTAATTTGGCTCAAGGTTTAAGGGGGTTCATTTCATTGTCAAATGGCTCCAAGATAAAAACCTTATGGTAGAAGGGCATGGTGTAGGAAAACTGATTAGCTCATGGCATTGGGGACAAAAAGTAGGGAAACACTGGTAGAGAGGAAGAGGAGAAAGACCAGATATAGACCTCCATGACCCATCCAGACAAGCAAGATGTACTCCCTTCTACTCCCCAGGATGGCTTCTGAGCTAATCAAGTTTATAATGCAGCTTAGCTACAATCATAATGCTCTACCATTTGATTGTGTGGGTCATTTTAATATGCATTATTATAACTACCCCCAGTTACTGCTGTGTTTATCTGGTACTGTGTTTATTTTACATATATAAAGATTTACTGAATACATGCATAATTAAGGACTGTTTTCCATGATATGGTCCATAAGGATAGAATTTGTGTTTGTTTTATTTACCTTTTGGTCTTCAGTGCTTTAAAGTTACCTGCACAAAATAGATGCTAGACAAATATTTGTCAAAAAACTGAATGAATAGAAAAATTATGTGTAGCTTGAGAAGTAAAGCATTTGGGAGAATTACCACCATCACTACTATAAGAAAAAAGGGTATGTCAGATGTGGCAGTGTAAGCCCAGAGACCCAACACTGTGGGAGGGTGATACAGGAGGATTGCACTTGGTAAGTTAGTGAGACCCTGTTTTAAAAAAAGAAAGGAGGAGGAGGAGGAGCAGGGGGAGGTGGCTGGGTATGTATCTCAGTGTAAACTCCTTAACTTTAACATCCAATAACAAAAAAACAGGGAAGAAAGAAGAAAGGAGGGAGGGAGGGAGGAGGAAGTGGGGAGAGGAAAGGGATTGAAAGGAAGGGAAAGGAAAAAAGAAAATTGTCTTAGTTACTTTCTTGTTGCTGGGACACAAGTTAAACAAAGAAAGGTTTATTTTATCTCATAGTTCTTATGTGTTTCAGTCCATAGCTGACTGACTCCAAGGAATTGCAGCATGGCAGTGAGGCATAGAAAGGCCTCATACCATGCTGGCATGAAGTAAAAATAAAAGAGCCTGGTTTCCTTCTTTCTTTTTATGTCCTGTCCAGGCTACATGGCTAATAACTGGTGCCACCCACACCCAGGAAAGGTCTTCTCTGTTTAGTAAGTCCACCACCCACAACCACGCTAAACCAACCCGTGGACTAATCTCACACACCAATTGTCCAGCTACCTCCCAAAAGCCTCACCTCTGAGCACTTGCGGCTTTGGGAGTAGGGGGAAAATCTAAATATAAGGAATAAAAAAAAAACTATGTAGAAAAATAAAATAAATGAATCTGTAAACCCTTCTAGAAATTGAGGCTAAGGTCAAATTGTCACCTAACTCCAGAGCAAAATACATTTCTGGAAAGATGCTTAGCATAATATATCAAGAAGGGAATGCAGGGCCAGGGATTTAGCTTAGTAGTTCTGCTGCCTGCCTTGCAAGCACAAGGAACTGAGTTAGAACCCCCTGGTACCAAAAAATAAAAGGGGGGGATGCAATGAGATGCACAACAATTAGAAAGGCTATAATTAATTAAATATATTGACCATACCACCTAGGGGAGCAAATATAGTGCAGTGGAAATCTGTAAAATGCTGATAAGAAAATCCTACAAAGAAACTATAAAAAAGATAGATACATTTTAAAATGATATCCTACTAGTGCACATTAATTTACATGATGATAATTTTATTTTGGAAAGTTGCTACATGCATTTAACACATGTTGATCAATTTCAGTCCTACTATTTGTTTATTCCTTTCCTCAATTCCAAGAGTCTACACTCTGATTTTTTATACTTTCATTTCTTTTATTTATTAATAATTTATATTTTAATTTAAAATAAATAAAAACATGATATTTAATTTGTATTCTAGCTAATTTCATTCAACATGGCCTTTCTTAGTTCCATCTATTTTCCTGCAAATGACATGGTTTCATTTCTCTTTATGGCTGCAGTCCTTAATTTTGGGGGGAATGTTCCTAAAAGTGGTAGAGCTGGATCAAATGGTATTTCTATATTTAGTCTTTGGCACAATTTCTATACTTATTTCCTGTATTAATTTATGTTATCACCAACAGTATAGGGAGCTTCCCTACTCCCTCCCCTTCTTTGCAGCATTTACTGACTTTGTATTAATAATAGCTATTCTAATAGGATTGAGATGAAAAGCTGTGCTACATAGTGAGTTCCAGGTAGCCTGGACTACATAGCAAGACCATGTCTCAAAACCAACCAACAAACAAAATAGATTTATTTAAGTCCTCAAATGAAGCCAGAACTGGTCACATTTTACAGCAAAATGAAAAGTGGAGTAGATGTCTTTGACAAGGTGTGCAGCAACTATAATATCACTCAAAACACAAAGCATTGGCCAATGGTTGTGTTTTACTCCATCCTAACCATGCCAGACATAAATAGTTTTACAGTTTAGAGAGAAAACGAGCACAAAATATCACAGATAAATTTTCTTAGAGGATTAAGACTGGAATTGATAAATGATCAATTACAACATAAGGAAAATGATATGTGTCTGCACAAAGAATTTCTTTAAAACATTCTGGAGAAAACTGATGAACAGAGAGGTAAAACATCACAAGAAACTTCTAAGAAAACAGGAAGACCAGCAAGATGTTGAGTACTTTCTACCAAAGAAGACACGGAAATAAAGCACATGTGCTGTCCATATAAGCAAGACTTGTGTATGGAATGTGTTGTTGTCAAGTGTGAAGAATGCCTTAGGAGTGATAATTGAAGCAAAAATTATTTTTGTGGTAGAATTTTGCTTTTATTTTCATTGTAGTTCACATAGGAATTTATTTCTGCTGTTATTCTTTAGATTTAATAAGCAAGCAGTTGATGTTGAAAATAATGATGTTTATTCTCAACACTCATTACATATTAATAATTTAATATTTTACTGCTATTTTATTTTCCTGTTAAGTACACATTGTTTAATATAATAAAACTCATGAAATTAAAGTTAATAATTCATAAATAAGAATATTTCAAAAATAAATCTGGGCACTATACACTTGGCATTGTGCGCCTTTCAAAACATTTGCTGTGGTGCCCCTGGTGCTAGAAACCTGAGAGCAGCTTCTGCAAGGGGAATGCTGTTGCTTCAGCAAAATGGAGGGGACTGGAGGGCATCATAAGTGAGATGGGAAATAAGCCAGACACACACAAAAACAAGTATCGTTTTCTGACAGATCTCTTATTACCACTAGTTACTAACAAAGCATTTACTTCCAGAATTTATATTTAATCTATAATTATGGTTTGTTTTTATCAAGCTACTGTCGAATCCAAGGGGAGCTCCATTTTTGAGTGTGACAAAAATTGAGAGTTAAGACAAAGAAAAACTTCAAGGTTGAGTAATTTGTCTCTTGGAAATTTTTCATTTAACTTATTAAACTTCCATTAAACATGGAAAACTTCTCCATGCAGAAAATGTCCTATAAAGTGTTTGTCCTAAAATATTTATTAGTGCAGTGATTGATGGCCTATAGGAAACTTGGTGAAACATCTTGTTCGGGGAATGTACATAACAGTTAGTACAACACACAGTACATCACGCTCTGTTTTCTCTCTCTCTCCACGGTCCACGTGCTCAGGACACGCTTCACACTCTGATTAGTCCTCCCATGGAGTGCTCCATGTTGTTTACTCCTCCCCACCATGGTATCTCTGCTAGACACTATTATTTAAGTGAACTCAAAATTTACATTGTTATTCCTAGTTGTTAACCAGTAAGGACTTTTTACCTAAAAGCTTGCACTAAACTTCTCAAAGTAGATATTGTTGTGTCATCTGCAGATGGATACAATATATGTTGGGTGTTTTTTTTTTTCTAATAGAATTATGTGATTTGTTTATAAACCAATTATTCATGTATTTCTTTTCTTTTATTTAATAATTGAATGATTATATAAGGCTCTGGTGAAGCAATGATAAACAAGGAAAAGACAAAAATGGATTTCTATCCCGTCTGGAGCTTAAAATTAATGGATAGATAATAAATAAGTCAACACATAAAATGCAATGCATTTATAACATGATGCATGCTATAATTAAAACTTAGGAGAATGAGAAAGCTGGAGTACGCTAATGTACGGAGAGTGGTCAAGGAAGTCAGTATCTCAGGACAGGATGACGGAGCTAAACAAAGAGCTTCTCAATGAAGATCCTTCTTTGTGACGACTTATAAATTGTACCAAATATATTTCTCCTGGCCATTCATTTAGTTACATATCTGTTACAGCATTTCAAACAGAAGCAAATAAGTTTCAGCAGCATAACAGAAGATGGATATTTAACTAAACCCTGCTCTTTTCTTTTTAAATTTGTTGACACTGAAAAACATAAATACTGAGTCCTTTGTTTCATTCCTTCAATAGCTGATTTTTTTCAGACTCTGTCTCTTTTTGGGGAAACAAACAACAGAAGGGATGCCTTCTTTGCTGAGCAAAACATACTGCCAATTTCCTGTCCATTAATACTATTTTCAGACTTATATTCAGTCCATTAATACATAATTCCTTCAAATCCCCACTGCCCTCTGGTAGGCAACAACAGATGTTCTTAGTTTAGCATATCCCTCAGAATTTGTAAAGACTCTTTTGTAAGACTTAAAGTCTCACTTCCACTCCACGGAGTATGAACAGCCAAAAAGGCCTCCACGACACTGGGCCCTAACACCCAGCGAGGCTCCGGGAGCTCGACGGAGAAACAAGAAACCCAGGAGGGAACACACCAGGCTAGATGGTAAATAGACCTTTATTAGTCTGGCTAGAGGGCACTCCCGGAGTCAGGTAGCTCAGAGAGGCAAGTGCTCAGGGGCTGAGGTGCTTTTTATAAGGTTTTTCTAAACAAGAGTCAGGGAATTCACAGAACAAGACTGCAAACACATTGCTTATCTTATGCAGGAAATGTTCTATGGTCACTTTTTGTCATACCATTTGCCCCTGGGTGGGCTGTTAACCAAGGTAGCAATGAGCATATGAAGAAGCACAGTTTGGCCTATTAGCATGGAGTCACTTTAGCTTAATCAAGTCTTACAATTTCTATAAGCAAATTTTTAGAACTTTCCCCGTAGGGATTCCAACTTGGTACATTTTGGGCATAGCCCAGGAAGATAGAATCTCAACTACCAAAGCTCACACTGATGTAGGGAGACCTTAAATACATTGATAAAAATGAATTACTTCATCTTCACATTAATACTTGTCATAATTATTCTTATTGTTTTGGAGAGTAGGCGTCAAGTTTATAGGAATTTTGTGGAAAGTCACTCCAAACTTCTAAGTTTATATTTTATTACTATAATTCTGAAAGCCAGGCTTCATCTGCAAGGACTTGGAAAAATCATGACCATACAGCATGTGTGTCCTCCAAGAGTTCCTGAAATCCTTTAGCTGAAAATGCATAATTAAGCTCTGGGTATGTCTGGGTGTTAGTCATTGTCATTCTAACCTTTAGATTTTGGTTTTTCAAACATGCATCATCAATTTGTATTAATTCGTGAGATATTTCTGACTACTATGTCTAAAATAAACTTTGCTAAAATTCTTAAGTTCAGAAAATCAGATATAGGAATTGGATGGAGCCTTAACTATAATTTCTCTTAACTCAAATATTTTTAAAAACTGAGACCAGAAGGGCTGAATAAATTGCTATATGTAATTCATTTAACTGGCTGTGTCAATTGTCTCCTGATACATGATGTGGTACCCTCTTGACAAAGCCATATTCATTAACAACAGGTCATATTTAGTATATAGGTATTTTATATTTTCTTTTTTCCAATATCTTAAGTGTAAGCTGCATCATATCATGTCCGAACTTCCTTTACATTCCAGTCTCAGAACTGAGTGGTGTATTGCGCTCACTCTAAAATAATATATAATACTTTTTCTTCCTTTTTCCTTTTCCCCTATAGATACAATGTAATGGGAGGCACTAGGGAGGGGAAAAGAGGGCGAAAAGGATAAGAGACAAGGGCATAAGGAAAATGAAGTCACCAGACCAAGCTGAGTGTGTTGCCTGGGTAACGCGATGAGCAAAACTTGTTCTTTTAAAGAGCGTGTCATTCCTTTGTAATTCAGGTACAGAGCACCACCTAGTGGATTTCTTTCAAATTTTCATAATTAGCAATCTCAATTTCCAACTGAATAAAATAAAAGATAGGTTTTCACTTTTATTTTCTTGGAGAGGACTCTTTTTTGGTTAGAATTTCAAAACATTCTAATTTTGAAATATATGGATATCCAATAGAACAATTAGAAATTATTTGTGTTCACCAGCAAAAGGAAGACTTGGAATATTTATTATTATAATTGGCTTATCAGGGTTTAAATATGACTAGTTGTTATAAAAGACATATGAAATTTTAAAAAAGTATTTGAAGAATTCATCATATACAAAATTAAATTTTTGAATGTACAATTATAAAGGCAAAGAGAACGCCATTCATAGAAAAAAACCCTATTTTAATAATTTAGATTAGTTAAACTATTATAGAGAAAGAGGAAGAAGGATAAACAATAAAGCTAGATAAGCCTTTGGTAGAAATCTGGGTGAATTGCAAGAAGATAGAGGTTGAAACCTATGAATCTATCTTATGTTTTTCCTCATGAGAAAAGCAATCTGCCCGCTTTGGGTGTCACCTCTACACAACCATATGTATAAATGGAAAATTATAATCAAATTTAAAACTTTTTATTCCAAAAATAATCACAAGATAAACTTGACCAAAGTTGTTCATTTTACATCTGGATTTAAGCATAACATTTCCAGTGTTCACATAAAGTGTGTATATTCCCATGTAATGAAATTCTTAAAGCTTTGGATTGGGGATTTTCAGATATTATATTTTGAGTTCTTACATTTCAAGAAACAGTTTTAAAATCTGAGCCATATGTCATATATCCAGAAAGCCAGACTGGAGAAATATTTTAAAAGCCAGGGTGGGGGGGATGGCTTTACAAACATCATTTACATAAACTTCAAGATTTCAGATAAATGAATGTTTTTTTACAATTTCCATGCTATATGATCTCCTTGAGCTGCTCATTTTGATTTTCCATTTCCATGATAACTCCCATTCTTGTTCATCCTACAAGGTTTAGCATCACTTACCACAACAAACCCAAAAAAGCTTTCCAGCCTTCCTTTTTATTTTTATTTTTCCATTGACAGCTAAATATGGCTCTCATCTCTCAGAGATAATCGTAATACACATTGGCCACTCTAAAGGACATTACAAAATACCAAATATTTACTGGTCAGAATAGAGTTTGGATTTCAGTATTTTTTAAATTTCTCCAGAGATTCTAAATTCTGAGCAAAATGAAAAACATCTTGCCCACATTATCCCTCTGTACTATTCTGAAATTATGCATTCCTATGGGTATCTTTCTCCACTTGATTATAACACTTTGAGAGAAGATGCATTATCTTATTTTATGTTTTTACTTATAGTTGTTAGACTATTTGTTATGTAGTATACAGCCAATGAATATTAACAGTATTAAACTAAACTGACAGTCTTTACAGGATTCCTTTTGGGAGGAAGATAAGGAATTTGGAATTATGAGTCTAGGGGGGAAAGGAGTCCAGTATGGGTGGTGTTAGAGAAACGAAATAAATTTTAGTCAAGGATCTTGAACATGATACTGATGAGCTGAGATAAAGACTAAAAATATTGATAAGAAGAGAAAAGAAACGGGAGTCGGGGGTAGAGATAATTGTTACTTTTAAACACCAGCTGTGTCTGCCATAACCAGAGAACTGACATAAAGATGTCTTGCTGCTACCTGCCCAGCTCCTGTTAATTACGCTAAAGGATTCTCAACACCCAAATGCATCTCTTCATAACGAACCCCCCAGGAAGAAATCAAAATTAAAAGGATGAGCACTGCTGGTCCAATAGCTAGCCCCTCCTACTGATCACCGGCATGTGGGGCACGAAACATAAAGAACAAAAAGTTCAGAGCAAGACCCTTTTTTTCCTTTTATTGAGTTTATCGGTACATTTTAGGTATACAGTACAGTTACATTCATTATCAGGATCTTGTACCTTTACATGACAGGGCTTGGTTCTCATTTTTTCCCCTTGTCCCTGCCCTCCCTTCACCCTCTTCTCCCCTCCCCATTTACAAACAATTTATTTCCATTTTTTCATTTTGTCATAATTTTTCCTTTTCCCTTATTACCTTTCCCCTACACTTCCCATCTTCCCTACACCTTTAGCCCTTTTCTTCCTATTTCACATTGTCAGTTATCTCATTAGGATCTTATGTAGCATTATAGCTTTTCACACCAGAGAAACTATTCAGTATTTATACATGTGTGACTTATTTATTTCACTTAGGAGTATAGACCCCTTTAATAACGCTTTGTTAGAAAGAACATGAACATTCAGTCCAGAGCTGCTTCCTGTTGCTAAAGTACCAGATCTCTTGATATTTTCATAGACATAGCTAAATTCTGTACTGCAGGACCAAGAGCAACTAGGTTAACAATTTTAACATTTTTAAATGAAAATTTTCTAAACTGTATTACACAAATTTTTCTTGTGATATTAATTTTTTCTCATTGAGTTTATTGGTACATTTTAGGTATGCAGTACAGTTATATTCATCATTGGGGTCTTGTTTCTTTACATGACAGGTCTTGGTTCTCATTTTTTCCCCTTAGCCCTGCCCTCCCTTCACCCCCTCCTCCCTTCCCTATTTACAAATACTTTATTTCAATTTTTTCATTTTCTCATGTTTTTTTTCTTTTACCTTATTTCCTTTAATTTTAACACAGAGAACTTTACTACCAACTGTTGCAGTATCTCATAGTGTTAACTTAGAGAGCTCCACATGGTTTATCCTAATAGATTTTCAATTTCTTTGGAATAAGTTCTCTTTTTGTAAAATATGACCACAAATACTCACTAACACCATACCCTTAAATGAGCTAACATCAAGCACTCTACTCAAAGATTTGTAGGATGATGAATAAGAATTTTATTGATTGTTCAATGACTTTTCCCTGAAACCACTAATTAAAAAATGTAATCAAGAGAATAATCCCATTATTTAAATCAATTTCTAGAGTTAGAGAGCCACAATGATATTGACCTCAAGATACAAAGTTCTAGAAAATTAAAGCTAACCCTGAAACTTTAAGAGGAAAACAATATTATCAAGCAAATTACTTTAAAATTATGGCTATCTAGCCTTTCTCAAGAAATTGAATTGACAGCCTGTGAATAAAGATCAAGAGAAATAAAAAGTCAAAACTGTTTATAAAGTTTTTAAAATGGCATTAAATTTCCACTGAAATTTTAAGGAGCATTGATGATAAAGATGTTTCTTAAGACTATAAATGATTTATTGAACCTCACTTTTCAGAGCATTAAAATGATAAATATTGGTTGCTTGCAGCCATGAAATCATTTTAGAACTAACCTTGGAAGAATGGCTTGCCTCATTAGTCAAGCTCCCATAGCAATATTAATAAATGTTTCATAATTAATATTATATTTATTTTAATAATAACATTGAGATAAAAATGTTAACATTACTTGAGTTCTTGATACTTGCTAGGTTATGCTACTTTTATAAAGTCATCATATGACATTAATAAAATACTTGAATGTAAGTACACTATTTTGGACTTTTTATAAAAACAATGTCATTCTTGCTCCGGTAAATAATTACTTATTCACTACTATATACAGGACTTTTAGAGGACTACAGGTTTTGCAGTGATTAACACATACTAATTCCTTCCATTAAGCTTATCATTCTGTGTGAAAGGACAGAAAATATAAATACTCAAATATGTAAGCCAAGAAGAAACAGAGACAAATACTATCCAAATAATCAAAATATGCAAACAATGACTCTAATGGGTTTGACCAAAAAGGAAGCTCTTTTTGAGAAATTTAATTTTAAATTGAGACATGACATCTAGACAAAATAATATCTGTAAAATGCATTACAGTTGGACTGGAACAGTAATCAAACTTGTAAAGACAGAAAGTAGCTAAGTGACTTCCAGGGCCTGGGCCCTGTGGGAAGAGAGAAATGGGTGATGCTTTCTGATGGTAAGATAGTTTCTTCGTCGGGTAATGAAAATATTCTAAAATTGCTTGTGGTGATGTCTTCAGAACTCTGTGAACAAATTAGAACCCATTGGATGGTATACTTAAAATGGATGAATTGTAGAGTATATGATTTGAATATCAATAAATTTAAATATCAACATAATAAATTAAAAATTAATATCAGAAAGGAGAGAATTTCAGAGGTAGAAAATACCAAGGGAGAGAAAGTTGTGAGGATGTACTGACTGAGGAGCCGAGAGATCAGTGTGGCTGGAGAGGATCCACAAAAGACATGATATGCTTTTTTTTTTTTTTTTCTTTTTGGTACGGGGGATTGAACTCATGTCCTTCCGCTTGCAAGGCAGGCCACCGAACCACTGAGCTAAACCCCCAGCCCTACAGAAGACATGAGTTAGACAATAGCAGGAAAACAGACACAAGTAAGTCATTTGCATATTTGTAACTCAGAGTAACACACTGGATTTTACTCTAATTGGAAAAGCCAAAAGAGGTGTTCCGGAGTGGACATATGATTTATTTACTTAAAAAATACTCTGCATTACAAATTGTACAGGAGAAATGGCACGAATACAGAGAACAATTCAAAGTTCTTTATAGTACATTAAGACAAATACAATAATGTCTTGGACTGCAGTGGCAGAAACAGAGATTAACAGATATAGTTTTAATTTATGCTTTGGAATTAGAATCAAGAGAAATGTGGAAGGACAGGACATTATGGATAAGGAAAAGAAAATAAATTATAAAGAATACTGGAAATTTTGGTTTAAGCAACTAAGTAAGTAGCTTTACCTACTGTGATCTTTGAATCCCAAGAAGAGAATGGGCATAGTGTTTGAAAGTATATTCTAAATCTAGCTTATTTCCCTTAAGGTGATGACCTCCAGTTCAATCAGTTTTCCTGAAAATGAGATAAACATCATTTTGTTCTTATTTAATTGCATGCTACTTCACTGTTTAAGGCAGTATGAATTATATGTCATAAAAATATAAAGTCGAAAGCAAAGGCAAAATTTAGATTACATCACAATATGAAGATAACTGGGGTCCAATCTTCCCCAAACTATAACTCAGGAGTTCTCAGGCTGGGGATTTAGCCTTAGTGGTTCTGCCATCTGCCTCGTAAGTACAAGGACCCGAGTTCAATCCCCGGTATCAAAAAAAAAAAAAAAAAAAATCAGGAGATCTCAATCTTCCATATTTGTTGAGTCCGCTGGGGGTTTTCATTAAAAATTCTGTCTCATCAGCTCCAGCCCACATAATCTGACAGAACAATTTGACAACAGATGAATTAATAGTTCTTTAGCAGACACCTTGGATATTCTGGCACAGCTGGTCTAAGGAAAATTCTTTGAGAAATGCTTGTCTAGGTGAAGAAAAGTATGGTAACATAAGTTTTTACATGACTATAAAACATTTTGTTTTAAAAAATATATAAGTGGATGCACATTGAGGCCTTACTCTTAAATGAAATTTATAAGACACACATGTGTAAACACCAAATAGTTTCCCTAATGTGAAAGGCTAAAAGTATAAATAAGGATCAAAATGTATAATTGATATTGTGTAATAGGAAGAAAAGGTCTAAGAGAGTTGAGGAAGTGGGAGAAGTAGGGGAAAGGTAAAAAGGGAAAAGAAAAAACATGAGAAAAGGAAAAATATGGAAACAATGTCTTTGTAAACAGGGAAGGGTGGAGGGGGTGAAGGGAGGGCTGGGAAGGGGGAAAAATAAGAACCAAGTCATGTAAAGGTACAAGATCCCAATGAGGAATATAACTGTATTGTATACCTAATATGTACCAATAAAGTTAATAAATATATATATGTATATATATGTACACATACATTTTCTTAAATTATTTACCCAATGTTTTTGCATTTTTAGTTCATCGACATGATAGGAAGACTAATTGGGGGCTTATAATTGAACAGAAACTGTTCAGGGAGCAATACTTCCTCATCTTTACCTTCTTCATCTTCTTGAAATGAGGATTAACTTTCTGCCTTCATACTCATTTTTGGAGACTGTAGTTAATAAGATTTGTCTAGCATTGTCTTTAAAGCCTTACTCTGTCTGATATCAATATCAATAAGTAACTGCTAGTTTAATTACTCTGTCAGAAAACATTGCTGTTTCCCAAGGACATTGCCATAGCAGAGTTTTCAGAGGACACATTTTCTTTGAGGCTGAGAAACCTACAGCATTCAAGTGTGCATAAATATTTTCTTGGCAGAAACAAGAACTATTTCTAGGTCATTGTTAAGTAAAAGTTCAATATAGCTAGAAGTTCTGACATAATTAGCTATAACTATATAAGCTATAATTATTATCAAAAATTATTTTTTAAGGTAGAGAGACAAGATCTAATTAAATTCTCCTCTTGGGACTTTCACCTATCTCCTAACCCCTTCTTATTGATTTTTTTGTCTCTGGTTTTCTTTTTTATTTATATATAATCCAAAATTTTATTTTATTTGATTCCATTGATCTTATTATCAACACATGCAAATCATACAAATTTATAGGCCTCATTGTGATATTTCCATCTATACATCATATATTTTTTCATATCTAGCCACCTTTCTCCCGTCTAAGATTCCCATTTCTGTTTACCACTCAGTGAATTTCTAAAGTATTATATACACTTAAAGTATGGTATGCATACATATAAAATAAAAATTCAAAATAATCAAATACTGACTAATCCTTGAAATGGAATGTTACATTTTTAATAAGGTAACACATAATTAAGAACTTGTAATGAAGCTTGCTTTTACTATGGAATAAAGAAAGCTGCTATATTTCTTTTAGCTGTATTTTTAACTAGATGAGTTCTATAAGACTACTAGAGACTATTTATGCTCTATTGTATTTACATAAATGTTTTGTATGTTGCTCATTTAATAGAGACACAATATAGCTTTTCATTTTAACAATATAAAAATAATTCTGTTGGAGAAATAAAATTATGAGGTGAAGACAGCAGATATGTATACACACATATGTACATATAGGAAATATTCAAATGGAAAATAAGATTCATTGTTTGAAATTGAAAATTTTAATTTTCAATGTAAGTGAGAAGTTTAGTTATTTTACTTTTTGTTTTCTTACATCATAGGCTAAATCACTTGCAAAAATATCTCTAGGGCTCTCATATTATTCTGTCAGCAGGCATAATGGAAAAGAGACCAGACTTCCCCAAAGTTACTGATAAAGTCAAGGCTTGTGGGAAGCTGACCCAGAATAGGTCAGGACAGCTCCCTGAAGCAGGCACTCTGCCTAGTGCAGATGTGCTCAGATCTGGTCACAGTCAGACTCTGAAGTGGACTCTGGGCTCAGCATGATAAATGGTTTCCACTAAATAAAGTGAGGGTTTCTTTGTGTGACAAAGGGGAACTAGCAGCCAAATAGGCAGAAACAACAGAAGCTTGTGACATCGGGAACGGCTACACATTTCATTCAGAAAGGAAGTGATATTTATAGATTAACTCTGTAAGCTAGTGTAGGGTAAATTTCCCTGCTAGTTGAAGACTAGAAGTTCACTAGTTCAATTTTACATTTTGAATGGGGCATGAAGGGCCAATTTTGACTCCTTTTTGTATTCTTCTGTGCTATCCTTGGAAAGAGGATCTATTTTTTTTCCCCAAGTACCAGAAACTGCCTACTATAGGGGCCCACTCTTAAAGGAGGAGTGAATGAAGGTACAGAAAGAGACAGAGGCTCCCTACTCCTTACATATATATATATATATATATATATGTATATATATTTATATATTTACATATATAT
>NW_022900915.1:28031848-28044106 GCF_012274545.1 Fukomys damarensis | reverse complement strand
AACCGCTGAGCTAAATCCCTGGCCCCTGATATATTTTTAGACATATGTTACATGTCTAAATTTGGAGATTATAATTTATAATGAAAGCATAGAAATTCTTATTTTAAGTTATTCTCAATAGTCATACATTGTGATTTATTATATCTTTTACCCACTATGGAGGAAGTTAGACTTAATTTATTTTCAAGGATCCAGAGCTACTAAATAAACCATTGGTACATAGATGACAATTGTTACACTTTGAATATTCTTGGTGATTTATAATTCCATTACTATTTTGTTATTGAATTCCAATTCTAAATGTTCATCATATTGAACAGTTAAGAATCAAAGAATTAAATTTGGAAAATATTGTGTGCTTTCAAACATTACATATTAGCTCAGTAATCCTAGTGTGATTCTGTAAAAGGTCAACAAAGGAAGTGAAAAACAAAATCAATAAAAAATGGAGATATGAGTAAACATTAGCCCACTATTTTATCAGAGGAATGAGAAATTTAATTATAATATTTACATTGTAATCTAATCATCTAATAATTATATGTAGAATTATAGTTGTACATATTAAAAATCTAACAAGAAGATGATTAAAATACCCCCACATCATTACAGTGGTAATTAAAATGATTAATTTCTCCTCTTTTTTGTGATAGATTGTAGAATACCATTAGATTCAAAATAATAATTTTCATCATCATAATCATACAAGGTGCATAAAAAAGAAGGAAGTTGATAAATCATCCAATTTAACCACTTTATCTATAAATAATAATTGCAGTGCATAGCAAGTATTCAGTATTATGCAGGGCACTACCATGATCACTTCTTTTTTCCAGTAATTTGAAATAGAATTTTGCCCATCAATGACTACATCTTCCATTATGATCTGATCATTTCTATGCTAGCTCAATATACAATGATTTACAAACTTTATAACCCTAATTAGGGAACAAACAGAGAAAGATAAATGATATGTAAAGAGTTGGAAAGATTATTTTTTGAGGGTTTTATTTACCATATAAGTCCAGTTATTGATTCTGTGTACATTTTTAGAGTTATATTGAAAATGACTGAGTGTGATTTTAGTATTTGAAATAGAAAGTCCTTCTCAATTTCAAAATAATATGAGTTGTTCTCAGCATAATGTTAGATTATATGCGAGTACAAATCTGTCCAAATCTTTTATTTTTCCCAAAAGCCACAGACTAATCAAGACTAATTAATAGTGTATTTAATTATTGTGTCAACATCTGTGGTGTTTCAAAGTGGTAATAGGAAAAGGCAGATTTTCAAAAAGTATTAACATGTACATAAGTTCAAGAAATTGTATAGAGAACACATTTTCAAGAATAAAACAAAGCATATAAGAAGAGGCTAGTGTTTTTCAAATCATGAACGTGGGCATTTTGAAAAAAGAATACGACCATTCATTGAAGTTTTATTTATCTAAATCTCTCCTAACATCCATCCTCTCTTGTTTTCTTTCTTGCTTATCACTAACAATGATTCCCAAATTGTGATTTCTGGGAATTTCAGGCACCCTTCCAAGGAATTTGGAGGCCCAAGTAATTTTCTTACCACTACAGTGATGTTGTCTTTTCTACCAAGTGAGTATTTGCACTAATGGCACGAAGTCAGTGGTAGATGAAATCGTGGGCTGCTTAAAAGCAATCTAATCAAAGACATTACTTTCCACTGGTAGTCATTTTATTGCTTGCAATTCCAGAAAAAAACAACAGATCCACTTACAGATGTCCTTGATGAAACAATTAAGGTCAATGTGATTAAACCTCAACTCAAAGTCTATCACTTTTCAATATTCTAGATGAGAAAATTGGAGGCACACATGAAATGTTTCTGTTGTACATTTAAGTACGAAGGTAATCTGGAAGACAACCACTGCGTAATCTGGTTTGCCTTGCTTTTTCAATTTTAATACTCCAGTATATTTACTTGATAGAATCACCATTACACAAATTATAGTTATTCGGAATTGGGTATTTTGCAGACACTTTCTCAAAAATGAATGATATGCAGCCCATAACTTCAAGTACAAAGAGCTAACCATATTTTCTACCAGTGATGATATTTTGAGCTGTCAAGTGAAAATTAGGATTCTAGAAAAATCAGTCACCATGATCAACTTGATTGCTTCACATTATTTTGAAATGCTTTTGTTAATACATGTCTGCAGTACATGAAGTTTACATTCATTTTGGGGAGTAGGAACTTGTATATAGCATTTTTTTTCCTTTTTAATCCCCTTCCCACCAGTCTTCCTTCATCTCTAAATCTTCTTTTCCTGTGTTCATTCTTCTTCTTCTTAGCTTGTGTTTATGACATATAATGTTTACCTTCAGTGTATTTAGTCCCTGTACCTAGAATATATTGATTTTTCTTACTTCCCTTTCCCTCCCCTTTTCCCTCTCTCCCTCTCCCCTCCCCCTTTGTCTTCTGGACCCTTTCTCATTTGCAAGAGATCTATCCTCTTGTTCCCTTCTATTTATCTTTTCTTTAGCTCTTTATACTTTGCATTAATCAAATGAGGGTTACCGTATTTAAGTTTATATGTCTGATTTATTTCAGTCAAAAAATTGTTGACTGCTTCTAGTTATTAGACTATTCTTATGAAATAAAAAATGACAGTAAATATATTCTTTCAAAATATCTCACAATGAAATGTATCAATGCTTTGATATTTATACAGCAGTAAACTAATGTAGAAAGGAAAATAAAGCAATCCTTTTTTAATGCACTCTATAATTTTTACTTTATTTCTTCATTCATTGAGTTTATTGGTACATTTTAGGCATACATTATGATCACACTCATTATTTGGAATCCATACATATGCATGGTATATATTGATTCTTCTTTTTTTCCCTTTCTCCCTCCCTCTCATCCCTCCATCCTCCCAATTTACAAAAGCAAACTTTGTTTCCATTTGTTCCTTCTTTTCTCATATTTTTTCTTTCTTTTCCCCTCCCTCTTCCACTTCCCCTTCCCCTTTGGACCTTTTCTTCCTGCTTCACATCATCTACTATACCTTTTGGTCTTCATTTACTCTTTCAGTTTCTCACATCAGAGAAACTATTCAGTATTTATACATGTGTGTCCTATTTAATTAAGAGTATGGCCTCAACTGCATACTTTTAGCTATAAATGTCTCTAGTTTATCATACTTTATGGCTCAGTACTCCATTTAATAAAGAAGCTACATCTACTTTATCTATTCACCAGTTGATGGGTATTTGGGCTATTTTCAAGATTTAGCTATTACAAACTGTACCACTATAAACATAGGTGCTCATATATAGCTATGGTATGATTCTTTTGATTCTTTTGAAAATGACTCGGTCAAATGGGACTTCTAATTCTAGTTTTTAGACAAATCTCCATACTCATTTCCACAAAGGTTGCACTAGTCTACACTCTCACCAGCAGTGGAAAAGAGTTCCTTTATCCTCACAGCCCCGCCAGCATTTATTATTGGTTGACTTCTTGATAGCAGCCATTCTTTCTGGAGTGAGATAGAATCTCAGTGTTTTCATCTGCATTTCTTGAATGACCAGTGATACTGAACATTTTTTCATATATTTATTTGCTGTTTTTTTAATTTCTTTATCTGATAAATATCTGTTCATTTCAGATGCCCACTTTTTGATTGGGTCTTTAAATTTGGGGGTCTGATTTCTTTAAATTCTTTATATACTCTTGATAGTAGACCTTTGTCTGAGGAGTAGCTGGTAAAAATTTTTCCCATACTGTGGATTGTTTCTTCATTCTTCACACTTTTGTAGTTTCTCTTTGCTGTGCAAAGCTTTTTAATGAGATGAGATCCCAGTTGTTGATTCTTTGTGCTATTTCAAGTGCAACCAAGGTTCATAAAATCTTTTCCTACACCAGTGTCTTCAAGAGTTCTACCTAACATGTTTTCTAGCAGGATTAGTGTTTCTGTTTTAATATTTTGATGTTTGATCCATTTCAAGTTTAGTTTATTACATGGTGAGAGATATGTGTTACTTTAAGTTTTTGGCAAGTTGAAACCCAGTTTGTCCAGCACCATTTATTATAAAAGAGGCCATCTTTCCTTCATTAAGGATGCTTGGCTTCTTTGTCAAAGATGAGGTAGGTGGCTGAATGTGTCTGGAGTTGTTTCTGCATCTTCTCATCTATTCCACTGATTTTCAGGTCTGCTCCTTTGCCAATATCATGCTGTTTATGTCAGTTTCTTTGTAGTATAAATTCAACTTGGGGACTGTGATATTCCCTACCTTGTCTTTGTTACCTAGAGTTGCTTTTGCTATTCTGAGTCTCTTTCTTGTTCCAAATAAAATTTTGGATTGTTTTCTCTAGTTCTGTGAAATATGCTGTTGAAATTTCAATCAGGATCACACTGAATCTATATAGCAGTTTTAGAAGTATGGCCCTTCTCACTGTATGCGTTCTTCCTTCCTAAGAACAAGGGATGGCTTTCCATTTTCTGATATCCTCTTCAACCTCTTTTTTCAGAGTGCTGCAATTTTCAGAAGAGAGGTCTTTTACTTCCTTCATTAGATTGATTCCTAGGTATTTCATTTGGGGGGATGCTATTATGAAAGGAATTGTTTCTCCATTTCCTCTCTAAGTGAATCTGTTGCTAGTGAACAGGAAAGCTATTGACTTTTGAGTGTTGACCTGGTATCCAGCTACTCTACTGAATTTGCTCATTAAGTTCAGAAATTTTTGGTGGAGTTTTGGGGATTTTATATAGAGAGTATCATGCCATCTGAAAATAATGACAATTTCTCTTCATTTCCTATTTGTATTCCTTTTATTTCTTTCTTTTGTCTAATTACTGTGGCTAATGTTTCCAGAATTATATTGAACAGGAGTAGTGATAGTGGACATCCTTGTCTTGTTGTTGATTTTAATGTGAAGGTTTTCAGTTTTTGACCATTTAGAATGATGTTGGATGTTGTTTTTTCATAGATGGCTTTTACCAGGTTGAGATAAAGACCATGTATTCCAATTTTCTGTAGGGTTTTTATCATGAATAGGTGTTAGATTTTATCAAATGCTTTTTCTGTGTCTATTGAGATGGTAATATGTTTTTTTTTATTGGCTCTGTTAATACAGTATATTACATTTATTGATTTGCATATGTTGAACCATCCTTGCATCCCTGGGGTGAATTCCACTTGATCAAGGTGTATGATCTTCTTGATGATTTTCCTCATTCTTTTTGCTAATATCTTTTTGAGTATATGTGAATCTGTGTTCATTGTGGAGATTGGACTATAGTTCCCCCCCACTCTCTTTCCTGGCACAGGGCATTGAACTCTGGACCTTGTGCTTGTGAGGCAGTGGAAGAACCATTAAGCTAAATCCCCAGCCCTATAGTTCACTTTTTTTTTTGGTACCACGGGATCAAACTTGGGACGTTTCTCTTGCAAGGCATGTAGTGGAAACACAGAGCTAAATCCCCAGCCTACCTATAGTTCTCTGTTTTGGTTGCATCTTTCTCTTCTTTTGGGATCAAAGTGATGCTTTCTACCAGGAATGAACTTGGGAGTATTGCTACCCTTTTAATGCCATTGAGGAGTTCAAACAGTAGTGGCAATAGTTCTTCACTAAATGTCTTATAGAATTCAGCGGTGAAGCCATCAGGATTTGGGCTTTTCTTGTTGGTCCTCTATAATTTTTTATAGTGAAGAGGAGTCTCCCAACCAAAGTTTGCAAATAATAGCTCTAATTTAATACATTCATAGTATGCAAGCTGGATGATTATAGCACCTTCTTCCAATTCTCCCTGTCTCTTTTTACATTCTAGCATGGATACATGCTTTTAACTGATTGGCATTTCTAATCTGTACATACAAGCATTAATCAGTAATCAAGTTTTTCTACTGTCTCTCCATCCAGGTAGAAAAGAAAAAAAGCTACATTTGGTGGCTGCCACCTAAACAGTGCTCCAACTCCTTAAAAAAAGTTTTAAAAAATACCTCGAGACAGACTGCCCTACCAAATACTCCTATATCTCTCTTTTCTTTTTTGCTCTTGTGTCTAATTTTTGGCAAGCTCTTCATTCCCAATCCCACAACAGATATTCTTTTTCTGTATTTCAGGACTTTTCCCAGAACTTATTCTAGTATTTTTTGCTTACCACAGAAAAAACTGGTCCTTCAGCCTTCTGGACATTTAGTTTTCCTATATGTGAGTATCTGTTACGGTGTTTCCAACCCTGTACCTCCTGCACATAAACACATACAAGATTTGATTCCTTATAAATTTTAGAGAGAAAGAATTTTTCCATCTATATTGGGGTGAGCAGATTGGGATGATAAGTCACTATTTTTCTTGAATACCTTAAGATACTGTTTTTAAGCCACAAACTCACCCTTATTAAAATTCTGCTCAACAAACCACTGTTCTGCTTTGTCATTTGGCTATTAGACTTTGTCTGATACTCAGCATATTTTTGAAGATGAATGCTTCTGAGACTTTATATGTCTTTGACTGAATTCTAAATACGCTGGAGTACTTGTTTTGGCCTGTTTGGTACAACTTCATAGTTACTTTTGGGGAGGCTACTCACTAATTATAAATCACTTGGTCAGAGCCAAAAATTGTACCCTCTAATACATATTTTTAAATGATTTATTATTGAGTTATTGCCTTTGTAACAGTGGAAAAATACTCAAGTGTTTTATTTCCCGTCATTCTTGTATTAATTATATGACAACATTATATATACCGTATAATGAAATGGAACGTTTATGAGTTTTAGTGCATCCTAACAAGATGTACTTCAAATGCACTCTGAGGGCTTTGTGTCAGAAAGAATGGAACTGTCTTATCTTCTCTAAATCATAGTGCACAAAATATTCTATCCTTCTAAGCACAATTCAAATGTTTTATCTTATTATTCAAGCGTGCCAGTGCATTAGGTCAAAGACAAACTGAGGAGTTCATAATAACAATGAAAATAATAAAAGAATTAAAAGAAGTTTGAAGAATTAGATAAATCCTCTTTTAAAAAGAGTAGAGGCAATTATGATTTATGTAATAAGTACAAATTTTAGAAATTAAAGTGCCTGTTTGGCTTTTGCTATCCATCAAAGCTACAATCTGACAAGCCAAAAATATGGTTGCTGTACCTGGCATCCATCCACCATTGAAATACTGAAACCTGTGCAGTTTTCCTTTAGTGTCTACAGGAGAGTGGTTCCAGGAACCCCCGCACATAATAAAATCTTTCTGTTCTCAAGGCCTTTATGGAAAATGGCATTGCATTTGCATATTGCATATGTACATTCTCCTATATATTTAAATAATTGCTGGATTACTTAATACAATCTAAGTGCTATGTAAATAGCTGTAATGCCATGTTGCTTTTGGAATCATGACAGAAATATATCTGTACATGTTCAGAACAAATATAATTTTTTCCTTAAATTTTGATCCCATGGCTAGATAAACCCATGTGGAAGCCATGTATACAGAGGGCTGAATATATATTCTTTACCTTCAGAAAAAGTAAAGAATATCAGATTGAGGTAATTTAAACTATAAAAATCACATCATTATTAGAATGCTTGCTTCAGATTGAGGGAGGATTTCTGATCCACTTTTTTGTAGGATGACAAAGGACTTCCCCAAGCAAACATTTTGTAAAGTCACGATAGGACCAGATTTGATTTAGGGAAAGAGATGCTCTAGTGGATCTTTCTAAATCAAAGATAGGCTAAGCCATATCCTCTATCTCATATAGGGCAGCTCCTCCCTTTGTATTTTATTAGATTTTTTTCAAGTTGTTCTGTAATTGGATTCCAGCTTTCTTATAAACCCTAATGATTTATAGACCTGACAGTGGGACCTCTCCTTACTCCAATATTTTCTACTACATTCTAACCAAACAAGATCATTTGAGGGTTCCATGACTGTTTTCATTATGGAAACAACTTAACTGAAGGCTGAAGTTTGAAGCTGGACCTCAACTATTCTCTAAATGGAATTAATGGAATAACCCTGTAGGAAATCATGTTACGAAAATACAATGAAGAAGAGATGAGATTTTCTCCCATCAAAAATATCTGGAAAATTATCAAAAACTAGTAAAGAAGACTTGCTCTAAGACAGTTGCAATAAAGGGCAAAGATTGAGCTAAACTCTCAACACAAAGGCAAGTGTGAATTTAGAGCCAGGTAATACTGTGAGGGGTCAGGAAATGAAAAATTACTTAAAGGAAATATCAAAGTCTAGGATTTTCTTGCTAATTTGGTCTAATACGATTCTTGCTAAAGGCAGGCGATAGACTTAGATATCAAGATGAGAAATGACAAGCTTGGTTATATATCAGGGCAGGGATTCTTGTTGAACTGACTTGTAGGATTCTTGCTAAAGCTGTTCTTGGTAAAGAGGAATAGGTTCTGGGTAAACTTTCAAATACGATGGAATGAAAGAGAACATTTTAGAAAAAGAATACACAGAAAATGTAATGAACATTTTTCATTATTTTAAATAAGAATGATCGCAGATAACTGTAGCTAAGAAGTACCTTGAAGCTAACTGAAGCCATTGGTGGAGCAATAATTCTATGACTTACATCCATGGAGTTGGCAAAAGTGACTCCAGATCATGGAAACAAAGCAGAATGCATTTCATATAATATACAGTGATAAAATTAAAAAGGCAGGATCAAAGGTCTTTTCCAGTCATTTTATTTTACATCTGAGAAAGCAGGATAATGTCATTTTATGTCAACATATATCCAAAGAACAAAAAACTGCATGCTATAAAATTCACCAGTTTGTTTTATGAAAACAAATCACATCTCTTTCTTTCCTTTTTACTAATGCTGACCCATGACCAAGCATTTCAAAAGATTCAAATGGTTGAATCAATCAAATTAAATATTTAGTTTAATTTCCTTACAATTCAGTGTGATTTGGCTAAACTGATCTTCATCAGACCAAAGGCATGTGGACTTTGCTGCTCACTTTGTTTCTTCCTGATGAAGGTCTAATTTTCATTATGAAAATGATAGAGCCAAAGGTGACGTTTATGCTTTATTTTAAATTGTGAAGAAAATACAAAATTTTGGCTTTTCAGAGGTTAATACTCTGTTATGTAGCCATGTCTATGAAAACGGGTTCAGGCCTGACAAATATTTGATTAATTTAGAAAAACTTCAAAAATAAGTATATGTTCAAATTTAGAAAGCTTTCAGTACTTTTACCATGAGATCTACCTCTTAACAAATTTTGAATGTATAATACAACAGTGATTACAGGTACAATATTGTACAGCAGATCTTGAAAAATTATTCATCTTGTTTAACTGAGGCAGAAGGTAGATTGAGGAAGGAGAATCACATGTTTGAGCCCAGACTGGCCAACTTAGCAACATTCCATCTCCAAATAAACAACAACAACAACAACAATAACAAGTTGCGCCGAAGTTCTGTATTCAATCCTCAGGACAAAAATAAGGCATAAAAATTGGAAAGGAAGAAGTAAAATTATATTCATCGATAACATGACCATTTATCAGAAATCCTAGGCCTCTCTTAAAAATGATTGTAAAGTGTTTGTAGATGGGGAGGGGAGTAGGGGGTGAAGGGAGGGCAGGGGTAAGGGGAAAAAATGAGAATCAAGACTTGTCATGTAGAGGTACAAGATCCCAACAATGAATGTAACTATACTGTATCCCTAAAATGTACCAATAAACTCAATTAAAGCTGAAAAGAATGATTGCAAATTAAAAATAAATTCAGTAATGCTGCAAAATACAAAAATTAACAGGCAAAAATGAGTTGTGGATCTGTATATGACTAAACATCTAAAAAGTAAATTAGGAAAATTTATTTCATTTACACCAGCATCAAAAGGAATAAAATATTTAGGAAAAACTGAAGTGAAAGACTTGTGTGTATTTTAAACAACAAAGTCTTAATGAAAGAAATCAAAGACTCAAAAAAGTGGTGAGAGACTTTTATGGTGTAAACTACAAAATACTGATGAAACAAATTAAATACATAAAGTAATAGAAAGACGTTTTCTGATAATGTATTAGAAGAATTGATGTTGATAAACATGTCTGTACAATTCAACATAATCTACAAATGCAACACAATTCCTATCAAATTTCCAATACCATTTTTACAAGAACAAAACCCACAATTCTACAATTTGTATGAAACCACAAAAGACCATGCATGGCCAAATTAATCCTGAAAAAAGAACAGTGCTGAAGACATCATACCTAATATGGTAGTACCTTGACTCATAAATGCTCTGTTTGCAAATAATCGTGTTGTCAAACTAAAGCGTTTGGCCAAGTTTTGCTTCCGTTTGCAAACTTTACACACTTAAGACCATGGCCATCTTCTGCACACAAATAGAAAGGCAGCTTTCTTCACTAAAATCATAAAATAAATTAAGCTCATAAACCAAGGTAAAATTTATTTAAAAAGTACAGTAAACAAAACACTGTAAAGTCAAAGACATTTTTAGTGTCTATGTTTTCAAGGCTAGAAAATTCTGGAAAATATTTTTATTTGTGCTATTCTTATTTCCTGGGAAGCATGTATTGGTCTCAACAACTGTTTAGTTTTTTGCCATTTTTTAATGTTTAAACCTAAAAATTTAAAAGCAAAATAAAGTAAACATTGTTGCATTGTTGATTTGGCAAGTTACAATTCAAAATCTAACAGATTTTTCTAGCTTGCTAGAAAACACAAATGCTTAAGGATTTACTATTATCTCTTTGTACTGTAGTAGTTTTTTTTCCCCTTTAGGAAAATGGTTTTAAAGCTATGATTTTAATTCTGTGAGAGTTTGATATTTGCATGTGCACTGCTCTAAATGGATTGAGTTCAATTATATGGTAAATGTATCACTAAGTTTAGTTTCATTAGAAAAAAGTTAAGCAAACTCAAATGACATTTATTATACCAAATTTTACATATAATAAGAGCTCTAATTACTTGAATTGATTACTTTATTCAGAAAAGAACATTTTCAGAGTCTTAATTACAGGGTAAAACTGAGTATTTTCAGATGTATGGTATGTCAGAAAAGGTGAAACTCTTTTAAATCAAATATCATCCATTTACTATGTGTATACATTGACTTATATGAAGCATCTGTGCATATATGAGTTTCAAATATTTTGGCTCATTAAAGAGACTATTTATAGCTGGCTCCGAAATTCATAACTGAATTTATGGAAGCGTTGACTTTCTCATTGGTTATAGGAAAAAAGACTAAGTGAACTAACCTAATTTATACTACCATTATTTCTCCATACACTGACACCTTATTTCTTATGGCCTCATTAGGCCTCATCTGTTCTTTTGTAACCTTGCCCTCTAAGTAGATTTAAACATACAGGAGTTCAGGATAGTGTCCTTATGCTTCAATAACCCACTTGATACACTTCAGTCAGATTAACAATATCCAGGTTAGCAACACAGCAGTTGGAGAGGTAAGATTAATAGCTAATGACACCTCATCAATGCATTACCATCCTCTTCACTCATTTCTCCCCTGTATTTTATTTCATTTCTTTATCTCATTTTGTATATGTTATTTCATCACAAATGTTCCAAAGTGAGATGAAATTGTAATTTAGTCACAACTCTGCTGGGACAAAAAGTACTAGAAATAACTGGAGATATGTACGATAAAAGCATTTCAAAAGTTCTAGATTCCAGAAGACATGTTTTTCTTATGTTTTGATTTTTTTAATGTTTTTGAAGTGCTTTTGTAACTTTCTTATTGAACACAATTTCAAAGGAAAGATTGAAATAATTATTTAAGAAGTATTTTTTCAAAAGATTTATATACAATAACCTAGCATAAGGCAGTAAGTCAAAGGATGGATGCTTAGAAATTAAAAGTAGGAATCTCAGTGATGATACCTTGCACTGCAAAGATGCCAGTTTTGTGAAGCTAATTAGTCTTCCAAAATGGAAAGCAGTATAATTGAGTCTATATGGTGATGAGGTGAAATTGAAAACAATTGCATATTTCCTGAAATTTGTATTCCTAAATTATCAAACATAATTGTTTTTAGTTGTGCAGGTAATTGTCTTGTAACTTCTATAAAAAATACTGGAATATGTGCCTGGTTTGAAATCTTTTCATAATTCACATTCAAATAACTTCACTTCAAAGACGTCAGAATGTGTTATAGTTTTAACCCATTAGCTAGCTAGCTACAAGGAATATTTTATTAAAAGGGAGTCATTCTATGGATAAACTAATTATATAT
>NW_022900915.1:28027626-28031823 GCF_012274545.1 Fukomys damarensis | reverse complement strand
ACTGGGGATTGAACTCTGGTCCCTGCATTTGCAAAGCAGGCACCAGAACCACTGAGTTAAATCCCCAGCCCTCATCACATTTTCTTCTAAATGACAACCATCTTTTTATTATAAAATCAATATAAACATGGCACATATATTTGAGGGAATAAAATTCTGAATTTCAACAATCCACTGTGAAAGCACTGAAAGTTATTTTACCATGGAAAAAGTTGTATAGATTTTTATATAGCTCTGTATGTAATTTTGTTAAAATGTTCGACATTTTCTACCTGAAATGATAGACTTGAGAGATCGTCATTTATTAAAAATCATCAGAAAGAAAAGAGTGACCTATTGCATGTTACAAATTCACAAAGAAGCAAACTGGAATTCATAAGAAAGCAAAACAGGGCAAAATTTGAGAAAAGGAGAAATGTTGGTTAAATAGGCAAGTGAGTCAGATGTTATTGAGTATAGTATACAATGAATTAGTACAACCTGTAAAATAACAGCCAATTTAGGTTACAAAAATATCCTTCAAATCACAGAGATACATGAGCAAATATTTATTTTGCATTTATTCTACCATCCAGTGCATGTGCTTTGGAGCAGGGAAGGGCTCTGCCCCATACAATCAGGTTGAGGGAAACTGTACTTTTGGTCTGAAACATGAGAACACCTTGTGTGTTTCAACAAGGACAGAGAGAATCCCATTGTTAACAGCATTATCCCTGAGGTGAGGCACATCACTTCCCACAGTCCACCAGAGAGAATTATCTTCTCTAGCTTGCCATCCAGAAGCTGAAAAATACATTTTTCTATATGGATCCAGAAAGTGGGGAAAATAGGGGCATAGCACTAAAGTTCATGGAGGTATTTCTATTATATTATATATGATTAGGTAGCACTGTCTCAAGAATACTACAATGCATTGCTAAACAAAAGGATAGTCTGAGGAATGTCACTGGGCAATTCCATCATTGTGTGAGCACACATCACAAGCGTTCTTACACAAACTAAAAAAGCTATGACATCATTACAGTCGAGGGTATGACCTATGGGAGCACCACTGTATGACAAACATCACTGAAAGACACATCCTTAGGTGGTACAAGACTGTACTTAAGTACTCGCACTTAATCAAGATCGTTTTATGTTAATGAAACATTCATTTTTTTCAGCATTCTGAATAATTTTTCTTTTTAATGGAATAATTGGAATAATTATCATAAAATGATATTTTGGCATGTGAGGAGGAGGAAAAACACAAGTTTCAAGAAATGTAAAAAAGGATAATAAAAATAATATTAAAATTATGAACGTTATAGTTTTAAAGGGACTTACAATGGATATAAAAGGAAAGCTTTTATTATTTCGTGTGCACTAATTTTTCCTTTTTCTGAAACGTTTACCTTACTTTTTATTCTTTTCTTTCAGGAAAAATATTACCTCATTAAGCCTACTCTTGTTCTGATTCTTCCCCTCATGTGCTGGGTGATTTTTGACATCTTCACTCTGTGAATGGCAGATGCTTATTCTTCTCCCAGGTGTTTGGCTTTTCTCCACCTCTTCTCATCCTCCAATAGGCCCTAGTTCTTCATCCACTGTTCTCCGGTATCCACACTCAAGAACAAAAGCCCCTAGCACGCCAACATTTTGTAAATGTCTGACCTTGGCACTTCTACTGAATTTCCATTGGCCTAGAAAATCACATCATCGAAGTGGGTTTAAGGCTCTTGAAGTAGCGTCCACTTCCTGATAGAGAGTTTGATAGAAATTTTATGTGTCTACTGCATCAAATTATCTAATTTTCCATAAAAACCATAATATACATCTAAAATATTGAGGATATTACTGTAAGGATTAATTCTATCTCTGTTTTTGAAGATTGGTATTCACTTTATGGGAGCAAAGGAATTATAACTAATAATATTTTGCTATTAACTGAAAATATTTTGAGGCACAACAAAAATTACCTCAGCAGTTTAAAAATAGTTTGGTAATAGAAAGCACTGCATGTTTAAAAATACAAATTCATGTATAAAAGTATACTTGACCCACAGCTTCAATCATGAGCTACTTATCTAGGGATGTAGGGAGTTAATCTGAACACATTTCTTGGGAAGAACAAGGTAAAAATTGAAATTTGAGGAATGTTGTTCTTTCCCTGTGCTGAGATGACACGCCGGGCCATCCAAGGACACTCAGTGTTTAAGGCTGTTTTGGAGAGTCAGAGCACTTTATCTGTAGCCTGCACCCAAGAAATTTTCTATTAATGAATCCTCTTGTTATTAGGAATCATTATTCATGTTTGTGCAGCATAAGGAGGGATGGATGAGTCTTAGATTGATATTAAGTATAATGACTTTTAACCAATATGAGAAAATGTGAGGCTTTAATAGTAAACTGACTGATTTTCTCATATTTATCTTTTTTATCAAGATGGGCCATTCATTATAGTCATGCGATCATTTTGCATTGAAACAAAATTGCATGGTTTAAATTTTTATATATTTTCTAAATTCTTATGAAGTACACACTTAGATCACACATAAACAAAAATCCGTCTATTCCAACACTTTATTTTCATGATAATCAAAACATTATGTTTATTATATATATTTGCCATGAAATTTAATATGTCTTTTTCATACATTTGTTATCACTTCTAACATTTTACAGCTATATTTTACATAACTATGTGCTTTTAAAATTCATAGAAGTAGACATGACAGAAATAGATAACTGATTTCATGTTCTGTAAAACCCATCTTTACATTCTTTTCTGAGGATGATTTATGATTTCATGAGTTTATAAAACACTAAGACACTATGGTCAAAAGTATATTTTTTAAAAGTTTTAGGCACTTGATTTATGAATTTAAAAAGTATAAACATGATCAGAATACCTGTGTATTTACATATATATATATATATGCACATATCTATTTTCAGTTGTACATATGTGTATGTATAAAATATTTATATATCACCAAATACAATGAGGTCATTCATTTTTAGTGTACTCAGACCAGCTGATATATAAATTAATTTGACTAAATAAATCATTCTTTAATAATTTTGAAGATAGTTATTATTTTTCCCTAAAAAAGTTGGATTTATACATTATATCTATGCAAAGAAAAGTGTTTTTGTGAATCACATCAGTAAAATGAACCTTACTGAAGGACTCCACATTCAAAATTACTGACAAAGTATAAGTCTAGAGAATTTAGTCTTCCCTCTCCATCTTTATACTTCACACTTACCTGTCTGTTAAGCTTAATGCTCACAATATTGTTTAAACACATATTTTGTCTATTTCATAGGAATGTCCAAATGCACTTTGGAAATAAATTTTTCTGATCTAGAAAAACTGTCTACATACTCTCTTCCCCCTCCATGTCTACAGTTTCCCCATCTACCTGTTCACTGAAAGTAGAAATCATTATCACCAGCCCCCCCGACAGACACCTCTTCTTTTTTTTTTATAGATAATACTACTCAGATTACATCAGTACTATCTTAATTTTTGCTTTGGTAGGCCAAGAAAAAAATAAGTCGTTTAGTAAGACCTACCATGTTCAAGCAATTATGAAACACAAATTAATAAAAAAGGAAAGAAAAATTACAAAATAATGATCAATGTGAATTATATAAAGCTTAGTCTGGAGCTCAAGTAAAAGGGGTATATTGGAAATATGAATTTGGGTGTCATCAGCAAATATATGAAATATAAGTCCAGAAGAAGAAAGCAGATGAACAAGGGAGTCAGAATAGGTAGAAAAAAGTGTAAATATAAAAGGTAAGGAAGAAAAGGCATAAGACCAGCCAAAAGAGTAGTAGACTCAACGTTTGCAGGTCACAGCAAGGTCAACAGATAGCTCAATCTGAATATCTAAAGGGAATAAAATGGAGAGCAGGCAAATAATCAAAGAAAGAGATGCATGAAACAGAGGTTTTAGGAAGGTTTCAAGTAATGGATTTGACATGATCTAAACTATAATCATAGAAGTGAGTGGCTGAAATCAGTTGGGACCAGCTCTTCTCAAGGAAGTATTTCAAAGAACTGAGAACAAGTTGAAAGAGCCAGGCTTGGTGTTACATGCCTGTAATCCCAGCTCTCAGGTGGCTGAGGTAGGAGGATCATTTGGTTCAGTGCCAGCCTGGGCTCCAGAGCAAGACTCTGTCTCAAAAAAAAAAAAAAAAAAAAAA
>NW_022900915.1:28001911-28027575 GCF_012274545.1 Fukomys damarensis | reverse complement strand
AATCATCTTTTCATTTATTCAAATCACCAAGAAAGAAGACACAAGTACTTTGGAGAGAAAAATAATGAGGAAGTAGCTACAGTGGATTCCACTGAGAGTTGAAATCAGGGCTCAGATGTTTGTTAATGACAGCATAATGAGCAGAAGAGCATGTGCTAGGAGTTTCAAAATTGTTAATTTGAGGAAAGCAAAAACCAGTGTGAGAATGTCTGTGGTAACCATAACAACATTATGAGTAGAAAGAAACCTAGTAGAACCCAGTTATATAGGTTTAATAAAAAGGCAATTGTGTAGGGAAAGGAACAGAGATTATATCAACATTCAAGGGTAGAGACCTTGCTCAGAGATTGTGTAGACTTAGAGTAAAGAGATGGACTTGAAGGCTTATTGGGAGATTTGTTTTTTGAAGTTAACTCCAGCTGAATATGACTTAAAACTTGAGAAATAGTCCCCATCTTTTAAGGTCTAATTAACATGTCAATATTTCTAATCTCTGACCATCACAAGAGAGTAGACTTACTCTTTTAATTTCTTAAACACTCTGTTCACCCAAGTATAACTTTATATCCCTGCCTGTCTTTCCTACTACCTGTGAGACTTTTAGTGCAGCATTGATTTATCCTAATAGTCACAATGTCTAGCATAGACTCAGACATAAAGATGGTTCTCAGGAAGACTTTCTGATTGGTAGATGAAAGTATATATTCTAAGTAATGGCTTCTTAAGTACACATAGATCACATAAGGAGAGATGTTTTTCAAATGCAGATTCTGTTGTCTGGGTTAAGAATGAAAGTCTACCTTTCTCACAAGAGCTCAGATAGTGATGAAGCTGCTTTGAGTTAGTAGGTTCTAGAATATGTTATGTGATAGCAATTACACATTACATTTTACTTAAACTGATGGTTCAGGTTATTTTGGCTATTAAAAAGGACATGCAATTGTTCTTGTTTTTCATCAAAAGATTACTTTTACTTACCTGTTAGATTTTTCATTGTTAAAATCTTTTACTAAAGCTTTGTACGTAATGCTGATTTCCAAGTAACATAACATTATAGTCCCTAGGATACTGAGGCGGGAAGAGTAACAGTGAAGGCTCAGGAATAAAAGTAAAGCAGTGGCTTGAAGTCACTTAGAATAATTCTTGCTGGTGAACTAGTCTTCTTGCCATATAGACAAACAGAATAAAGCATCTTCTATCATCAAAGACATAGAGAATACTCAAAGATAGAATAAGAAAAGATGTTATGTGAAAACACATCTAGTCCTGGAGTTCAGGACCTAAAACACTATTTAGGCATGGAGCTTTCAGTAGGATTGTGGTTAATAAGATGGAAATTTTGATGAATAGTTTAATTTTTTTAGTTATTAGATATTATTAAAATTAGAGTAAAATTTGTGATTGGAGGACATTGTCAATTAATAATAACTGAGAAATATTTTTAAGAACTTTATGAGGAAAGAGAAATCCTAAGATTTCAGCAAACTGAACCACTCAGGGACAAAGTAAATTTTGAGTTCCTAGGGCTAGGGATTTAGCTCCGTGGTTCTGCTGCCTGCTTCTCAAGTGCAAAGTCCTGAGTTCAATCCCTGGTACCCCCCCCAAATTTTTTTTTTTTAGTTCCTAAATAGAAAAAAAGAAAAAATACATATATATTATATTGAGTCTACTTTGGTTCTGCACTAAAGCAGATTGTTTAATTAAATTTGAAACTAACTTTGTGAGTTAAGGTATTTTACATTTAAGATAATAACACTCTATTTTAAAATAATATCTTTGTAATCATACATATAAAATATATGCCTTACAATTCACTTTAATTCAATGAAAGTAGTGGAAGTATTATAAAACAAGAAAGGGGCAATACAAAACCCTTTGTGATGAAACTAAAACAAAAAGTTATGTATTCGTTTACAAATTTAAAGAAGCATATACTAATGAAAATTGTCCTCAAGCAAAACTACATTATCAAAATCATGTCTTTAGCACTGAGTTAATTTGTTATTATTACTCCCTGATGTTTCCTTATTTTCTATGTGGAAATATTATATGAGCCTAATTAAAGCTTCAGCTGTCCTTACAAATCTTGAAGCATAGAAAATAAGAAATAGGCACTGATAATAGAAAGCAAAATCCTGTACCTATTTCACTCTTTTAGTTTTCATAAATGGATTTTATAAAAATGAACAAACCAAAATCCCTGTGCTTTAAGATTTCTTCAAATTCTCATGTGACTTTCAAATTGAAACACTAAAATTTGTTTTAGGAATAAAATCATGAGTTTAAGGGTATTCACTAAATTGAGTATTTGGCTAGAAAACTTTCACAGTTTACTGATATAAATTAGCAACTGAAAGTTTTAAATATATAAGAACCAAATTTATATGCTGAAAGTTTCCCACTGTTTTAATAATTAACTAATATTTGAAATAAAACATAAATATATGAAGTTAATTTTAGAATATATTTAGCTATACCAAAATACTGTACAGTTATTTATAGACCTTAATTTATTTTTAAGTGAAAAGAAATTAAAATAAGTCATATAATTTTCCTCATAATAGTGCCTGAGTCATTTTAAGTATTGATTTATCATAAAAAGGCAGAAAAATATAGAAGAATCAATGAGTGATCAGACCCTGAACTTGCTTCCTTTTTTTTTCCTATCACAAGTAAATTTTTAAACCACACTTGCTGAGAAATTATATTATCATTATAAATTATAAATCTTCTAGATTTATATCTGGAGAATTTTATGTTAGGCTGATAAGGAAAAGTATGTGTTAGCCGTTTTATTGAATAAAGATATAATCAATTATTTTTTTAATTAGTGGAAAATCCATTTAGAAACTAGGAAGAATTGAACTCTTCTACAGTTTCTGTTTACTCGTTTTTTAAAGTTTATTAAATTTAACTCCTAATATTGCCTGTACTATTTCTACCCTATCTGGGCAATGTTGTTAAATAAGCTTTCAATGTCCTTAAAGTCCATTTTAAAATTTTATTTTGATTTAATTATTTACAACTATATAATCTTCACTTCTCACACTTTTTAACTATGATTAAAAACCGAGGACTTAGAATTCAGTCCTTGGGACTTTTTGCCATTGATGACATGTACTTTTCTCCTATCAATTGTCTCCTCCTTTACTTATAAGCTGAAATTGAAAAGTTTCTCCTAAAATTATAAGGAAAACAAAGAATCTAAAATATTAAAATATCGAAATTAAAATATTAAAAATTCCATGTGTGTGAAGTTATGCTACTAGATTTCAATTTGTTTCACAACCACAGAAATGAAGACAATATGGTATTAGAGCACTATAAATAAATGCATTAATGGACCAGAGTTTGGAATTTATAAATAAATTCTTTATGGTAATTTTCGATAAAGACATTAAAACAATTTAATGAGAAGAGAGCGTTCATTTGTAAATTTTGCTGGGACAGTTGGATATCCGTATAGGAAAAAGAAGTAGGTGAAAAATAAAAAGGAGCAGGAGGAAGGTGGGAACAATTGTAAGAATCACCTTATCTCATACACAACTCAAAAATAACCATAAACCAAGAAAATCAACTACGAATCTACCCAAAAGAAAATTCTAAAATTTCCACATAAGAACATATGCTATTGCTATAACACAAATAATGATTGACAACTCAAACTGTAACACATTCAACTGTCTGTAAGATGACTGAAAGAAATAATCAACTAGAGCTGTAAAATGAAATAATTTTGAAATATAATATGAAATAATATTCAACCATTAAAAGTAATACTGATACAGGCTACTCATGGCTGAACTTTAAAAACATTATGCTAAGGGAAAAAAGAAGACACAAAACTTGTATTGTAAAAACATGTATCTTTTTACACTAAATGTTTAGAAAAAGCACATTATAGATACAGCAGAGGAGTGGTTTCCTATGGCTGAGGGTAAACACATTTGAGACATTTTCACTCTAACTGAAATGTTTAGAGACCAACACTTTGGGTTTTGTTCAGAGTGTGACTGGAAGTTGAGACTTTCAGGGAAGTCTTAAAAACTTTCATTGAATTGCACACAGCGAATAAATTTATGATAAGTAAACTTTACCTTAATACAGCTGTTAAAATAAATAACAGACAGACAAAAATATTGATGCGTTTCACAATTGGTGTACTGAATAGTATGAAGGCAAATGCAATAATAAAGAGTAAATTTTGGAAGCCTATAAATGTCAAAACAGGTGTGGGGAAAGTGGGAAGGGTAGGGGAAGGGTAATAAGGGAAAAGAAAAAATATGAGAAAATGAAAACATGGAAATAAAGTGTTTGTAAATAGGGAGGGGAGGAGGAGGTGAAGGGAGGGCAGGGGCAAGGGGAAAAAAATGAGAACCAAGACCTGTCATGTAAAGGTACAAGATCCCAATAATGAATGTAACTGTACTGTATCCCTAAAATGTACCAATAAACTTAATTTTAAAAATTGTCTCATTTTGTTAAATTAAATTATAAACAAAATGTAATTTTGTATTAAGATTTAAAAGTTAATTTTTTCTTAAATTCTCAAGAAAAAGTAAATTTCATACTCAGATCACATAAGAAATAACTTTAAATATCTATCGCTCCAACATTGAATATCAGAGGTTGCCATTTTGTGTAGCAAGTTGAGAATCTAATTTGAGGATCTGTCCATCTATGTCAAAATGGCTATTAAAATTTTTAATTTCTATGTAAATATAGCATATAAATGTAGACTCAGTCTTTAGTGAATTGTTTGCTCAAACAATGAATATTTGCTTAGAGAAAATAAAATACTTTCTTCCTTCATACAAAAGCAAAGCATGATATAGGGGTTTTATTTGACTTCTTAATGATGGGGGGGTGCATGATAAAAGCACACTTCATTTCACATGCCCTTATACTTCTGTAATAGATTGCAATACTTTTGCTTGAAGAATTATAGCCAGAGGCATTGTGTAGCATTAGGGTATCATTAGGAAACCATAATTGCAAATGTGTCACCAGAACTTTGCTCTCTCAGAGACAGGAACAGAGCTTAGCTCCTTTCAAGGGATCCCTTTTCCTGCCCCACCGCCCTGTTGCACAGCTATGCGACATTTGCCACTCGATGAAAAGCAGAGGGGACTAAAGAGAATGGCGTTAGATCGCGCGTTGCCTGGTCTCCATTACCTTCAGAGGGAGGATGAGTTGGCTTCAGATTATTTAGATAAATTAGAGAAAAATCCCAGGGCATCCTGAAAATATTTCTGAAACTTGATAACTGATTCGTGGATTGCCATATTCAGCCTATCAACAAGGCATTTCTGAGTTTTCAAATAGCTGAAAGAGTCAGATATTAAAAAAGAGATAGATAGTTTCCCCTTGGAGACATATCTTTTGTAAAACTGGGAGAGAGAAGAGGGTCTAAAACATTTAATGTTCACCCAAAAAAACTGCAAAATAAATTGATTAAATCAAATGACATTCTTTTTTTTTTTACAGCAAAACATTCATCGGTACATTTTAAGCACACATAGTAATAACACCTGCCTCTTTTTCCCATTCCCCTTTGTCCTCATGTCCCCTCCCCTCCCTGTGTACAAAAGCTTTGTTTCCATTTTTTCCTTCTATTTTCTTTTTTTCTTGTCCCTTCATTCCTTTCTCCTCGCTCCTCTCTTGTTCCCCTTCCCTTTTCAACATTTTCTTCCCATTTCCCAATATCTATTATCACTTTAGTTCTTATTTCCACTTTCAGTTTCTTACGCCAGAGAAACAATATGGTATTTAAGCATGTGTGCTTGATTTATTTCGCTTCTACTATGTTCTCAAGGTGTACCCATCTAGCTAGAAATGCCTCAAGCTCATCTTCCTTTATGGCAGAGTAGTACTCTATCACATAGAAAATCCCCACATCTTCTTTATCCACTTGTCTTTTGATGGGCATTTGCAAGATTTAGCTATTACAAACTGTGCCTCTATAAACATGGGTGTGCATGTATCCCTGTAATAGAATGTCATTAAGCCCTTTGGGAAGTTACCTAGGAGGGGAATAGCTGGTTCAAATGAAATTTCTACTTTTAGTTTTTGAGGCATCTCCACACTGATTTCCACAGTAGTTATACTAGTTTACACTTCCACAGGCAGTGGAGAAAGATTCCTTTTCCCCCATATCCTCTCCAGAATTTGTTACTGGTTGGTTTCTTTTTTTTTTTTTCTCATTGAATTTATGGTGCCTTTTAGATCTACAGTACAGTTACATTCATCATTGGGATCTTGTACCTTTACATGACAGGTCTTGGTTCTCATTTTTCCCCTTATCCCTGCCCTCCCTTCACCCCCTCCTCTCTTCCCTATTTACAGAGACTTTGTTTCCATTTTTTCATTTTCTTTTAGTTTTTCTTTTCCCTTATTTCCTCTCCCCTACCCTTCCCACTTCCCCTAAACCTTTAACCCCTTTCTTTAAAGTAATAGATGAGGTTACATTCTTCTACTCTTTCTCCAATTTGCCTTAAGTAAGATTAAGAAAAGGGATGGGAAGAGTGGGAGAGGAAGGGAGGGGACAGGAAGCTGGGAGAGGCTAAGAATGAAGAAATGTAGGAAATGTTGTGTGTTACTTTTTGGTATTTGAATATTCTGTAAGCATTTTCAAGCATGAAAACTTTAACCCTGGAATACAACATGCTCCAGTGCTTTGGAAAAGTTGCTCTGTGAGAAAGAAAAGAAAAAGTGGGTAGTAGCTGCAGAAAGATGGGAATGAAGGGAAAAAAAGTTGCTATGAAAAATATTACTTTATCTTTTAAATCATTTGTCTCCTAAGGTCAAAAATTTCTCTCCTCAAACAATTATTTATTCTTAATGGTTAAAAACTGCTATTTTTGCTTCATGCCTATTTCTCTCTCTTTTTTTCTTCCTGGTAATCTTTCCAGTTGTTATTACTATAATTCTCTTCCCTTCCCCTCTGAAATTGTCGTAACTGTACATCAACTTCATAGAAAATGTTACTCAGCACAACATCTGGACCAAATGTCCTTGGAAGGGTTGCTGTAAGCCATCGAAACAATATCTCTGAAGATACAATTGAATGTACATTTTTCATATATCACATCACCAGGTGCACAGGCAAGGATGAGACCTGGTAAGGGTTGAGTTTTCTCCAAAGTTCTCCAAAGTCATTTGCTAAAATATAAAGTTCTGATAGTGAAAGACCAGGTCAGTAATTATTTTGTACTTTATAATTAAATTATTATAGAATATACCTGTTGTATCCATTGTTTTTCCCTTCTTTTATTCATTCATTTATCTATAGTTACCTATCCTTGTGTACATATTCCTTAAAACACACCAAATAAATTTTTCTCTTCTAATGTATATCTCAGAAAAGCTGATATAAAGGATGCTGTGTTTTAAAATTTGTATATTCTCTAAACTAGACTCATGAACCTATTAAATTAATTAAGAGGTACATATTGGAATAAACCAGTAAGATAAAATTTAATATTATGAAAATAATAATTCACAAAGTTTTTCACTGTTGAATGTAATTCAGGATAAAATGTCTGTGCCTTGTCAAAAACATGTTGAACACTACACTATATGAGATAATGTAACATGATGTAATCTAAGTACTTTTGTGGTGTTATTTGAGCCTGATGGAAATTTGAAGAGTCACATAAATAACTAATAGATAAAATTATGCTGGAAATAATACATTTATAAATGTCTGAGGGAAGAAAAGAAAACCTGACATATAGGATAAAATTCAATTATTTTCTGTCCTAAAGAGAAGCTTATCATTATTGATATCACACATGAGACAAGACTGTACCACAGTAAAACTCACACGAGCTGACTGACACAAATATGCATAATTCAAAACAAATTTCATAAAGATTTATATGGTAGTTTTGATGTAAATTGTGTGATTCTTCGGCTTTTGTCTTTTAGATGGTATAGACTAGAATATACATCCACATATAACATTTTCAACTCAACAATCAAGCCACAGACAATATTTTTTTGATATCAGTTGAAAAGAAAGAAAAATGAAACAAGCAGAAGTACCATAGTGCATTTAGACAGTTGTGGACCTTCAAAGGCAAGTGGTAAATACTAAAAAAATTAAATGAAACAAGGAAAACATTGTAAACAAAAATGCTCTCTATGCAGCTACTCAATGTAGATGAATCTTGAAAACTGCTGAATACTTAAAGCTTTTCTTTCAAATATGAACAGTACAAAATAATCTTACTCTCAATACTGAGAACATTATGAACCTTGTAGCTACATGAGAAAGGGCTCCATTTAATTATATTTAATGCAAATATGACTTCTTAAAAAATCTTTCATTAAATGTGAACGTAATATTTTTGCTTTGTGCTTTGCCTTACTGAAGTTTAACCCCAATAATTCGCTGCCACTGGGTGACATCCCAAGCCCTTCCCCTTTTCATTTTGAGACAGAACCTTGCTAAATTGACAAGCCTGGCCTCAAACTTGAAATTCGTTTGCTCACCTTCTGGAGTGGCAGAATTATAGGTGTGTGTCCCTGGAACCACTGTATATGAACTTTGATTTCATTCATCTAAGGTACTAGCTTGCTTTTCAAGTGAAAAATTATATTTTTAACATTAAAACTATAGTTTTACTTTTAAAAATTGTATCTTTTATTTTCAAACATGATTTGATGTCACCTGGCATATTTTCCATGGAATGTATGGAATTTCATGGACATAATAATAAGAAAATTATTTTTAGTGCAATCTTTTAATGCCAACTTTTCTACTTTTTAGTAATATATTAATTTCCTTTTCTGTGAATATCTTTAAAGATAGGATTCTCCCTCAATAAAAAACTACTAATATATTTTTTTGTACTCCAGTCACTTCTGATTTTTTCACTTGACTCAAAATACATGTTGTTGTTAATAATTATATTAAGCTTCCAAATGATGGTCTCCCTGATACAAACATGTTATAAATCAGCAAGAGGCCTCTTCACACTCACAGCAAAGTGGGGACAAAAGCAAGTTTTTAATATCTCTCTCATACTTTCATATAACATATAGACAAAGTTATTACTGACATGTGACTAAAAGCTGGTGAGACAAATGTAAAACAAAATTAATGAAAATGTTTCAAACTGCTTCCTGAGGAAAAGTCCAAATTCAACTAAGAAAATTACATATTGCCATTTTACACTTTTTTCATTAAGTTTATTGGTACCTTTTAGGTCTACAATATGATGATATTCATCATGGGAATTTGTACCTTTACATGATTCATCTTGGTTCTTATTTTTCCCCCATTTCCCTGCCCCCCTTAAACCCAACCACCCTTCACTATTTACAAAGATTTTGTTTCCATTTTTTCCTTTTCTCATATTTTTTCCTTTCCCTTCTTTCCTTTCCCCTATCCTTCTATTCCCCTTTCCTTTCCTCCTTGGACATAGATCATGGGAAATCAGAAAAAAGGGTTCACATCACCATTTTAAAATGAAGTTATAACCATAAAGAGGAATTTTAAAAAATAAGTTGGTCAGGTTACTTAAAAGTAGAAAATTTTGATTGTGTGGGAAATTAAATATTTTACCCGATGTACTTACCGGGCACTGAGAAATGTGATGCTTCTCTACTTGAAATATATGCAATTTAAAACAGCATAAAATGACTTATTATTATTGTTACTCTGTGTTTTCTGAGTTGTTGCATCTCAGTTTGGACTGGTTATAAGTAATAATATGAAAACATCCAAGTTGGCTACAATAATTTGTATTAAAGTAGAAATGTCATGTAATCCTCAGAAAATTCATTTTAGGATATCTGATCACAAGTGTATTTGATCAAATATCTATATATCAGACAATAGAGAATTTCTAAAATAGTTTGGCCTAGATCTCTCTATTTAAACAAAGTATTGCACATACATACACACTATCTTCTAACAAAGCATGTGTTTTCTTTGTTTGGCATCAGTTGCTACAAATTAATTTCTTTATATGTCAAGAAAGGAATTGAGTATAATCACAGTAGGAAGTAACGTGTATGCTCATGTATTTAAGGAAATTTACTGTTTTCTCCCACCACAGTGTCTTGATAACTTTTTTCTTTTCTTTTTAATTTTTTTTCCTGGCCATGCTAGGAATTGAACCCAGGGCCTTGACCAGGTTAGGTGAAGTCTCTACCACCAAGCTCCACCCCTCATGCAACACATATTTTGGTGTTAAATGAGTATTGCCAATAAATTTATTAAAGTAAAATTTTCGTGAAAAATGTTATGGACTAATTCTGCCATACAATGCAAATATTGCCCCAATGCATAACTTATAAGTTTAGTTTCTTATATTTATTTGTACTTAGCTCATAAAGCATTGTTTAAATTCTTTTTGAGAGGGAAAACATTTTCTTTTATTTTCAAGGTCATTTTTATTTTGGGGAAGAGTCAGAAATTACCCTGTGCCAGATATTGTGAGTAAGAAGGATAAAAGTATTTTCTTGAGATCTGTATGATAGGGTATTTTCATTACCTCACCTGACATAACTCCTGTTCCTGGCCAAAAAGAATATGACATGAAGTAAAATATAATTAAACACAATTTAAATATAATAAGGTCCATTGTGTTCATAATCCAATTATCCATGGAGTCTTGATTATTACTGTGACTATTTTATTTTTAACAATATAAAGTCAGTTAAAACAATTTCACTACTTTGTTAAACTATTTCCTTATTTTCCCTTTTTCCTCCCTCTACTTTTCTTCTCCCTTCTACTCTCCAACCTGCCCTTCTCGTCCTTCTCCCCTCCCCTCTGTCTCCCTCTCTCTCTCCCTCTTTGTCCTTGTCAGAGTCAATAACGAGAGCAAATGCTCTTAGTTATTCAGCACACATTGTCCCGTTTCTCTAGTATAGGGCTTCTTACTGCACCTCCCAGTTCTCCCCACCCACAAATTTGTGAATGCCGCGAATCCATCTCCACTCCTTTTCCTGTAAATTTGCTCACACTCTATCCTGTCTTCTCTTTTCAGTATGACAAAGGACAGACAAAGAGCACAATAAAGGAAGGATAGAAGGAGACAAGGAGAAGGAGCCATGATAAATGGGAAGAGGTCAAGGAGGCAGAGGGTGAGGGACGTAGAATTAGGATAGGCCATGTGAAGGAAGCTAACAGCCTCAGTGAATGCAATCAATAAATTCCATGTCCTAATCACGAGATTAGATTAGCAATAGCAACAAAAACAAAATGAGGAAAGGGTATTTACACGTGTGTCCTATTTATTTCACTTAACAGTATGGCCTCAATATACATACATTTAGCTATAAATGTCTCTCGTTTATTAGTCTTTATGTTTGAGTAGTACTCCATTTTATTAAAACACACACACACACACACACACACACACATCTTTATCCAGACACTGCTTGATGGGCATTTGGGTTGTAAATGAGGACCAAAATGTATAATAGATAATGTAAATTAGGAAGCAAAAGTTCAAAGTGAAAGCAAAGCTTCAAAGGGGAAATAGCGATGGCAGAAAGGAAAGAAGGGAAGAAAAATATGAGAAAAGAAGAAAAAACAGAAACAAAGCTTTTGTAAATAGGAAGGGGTGGAGGGGTAGAAGGGGGAGAAGAAGAATGGGAAAAATAAGAACTAAAATAATATAGTAGGTAGAGGCACAAATTCTCAATGATGAATATGATCATAATGTATTCCTAAAATGTACCAATAAAATTAATTTTAAAAAGAGAAAGAATATCAGGAAAGGTGACTTCAAGAGAAGGAAGGGAGGACGGAATAAAGGGAGTTTAAAAAGTCAAGCTGTATTATGCCCTGTACCCACTCCCCACCAAGCATTCAGCACGATTTGAAGGTGCCTTCTCACCAATGGTTCCTCAGGGTCAGAGCCCTGCAGGCAGTGCGCTGGGTTCACACTGTCAGGAGCAGATTGGTGTCAAACGTGCACTTGGACTGAACCGTGAAGCAGAGGGCAGTGGTCCAAGTACATTGTAACATATATCCACAAGCGTAGCCATTTTGCAAATTGTTTTCAAGGACCTATCAGAAATTCAGTGTTGCATACTCAAGTTTCTGTCTTTGTTATCTAGGTCTTGATGGACTCAAGATGAGAAAGTAAACTATTAACTGCAAAAAATACAGCCTGATGAGCAAGGACCCACACGATATAGTGCAGTTTAAAAAAATATAAACAGCAAGGGGGAGAGAAGTAGTACCTCATCAATGGGAAACGATTGAAGAAAGAAAACAAGAAAGATTGCGAATATAGTCATTTAGCCTAAAATAATGAACATTAGCATAAACTCATGACCTTTTAAAAATTAATTCCTTTGTCTCCGAAGAAAATTAATAGCTCACAGCATCACTTTTCTTGCCGCCAGTACACATACAAGACTCCACAATTTTAACCAACAAAGTCAACAGTAGTGATATTATGCAGCAATATGGAAACATGCTGTTACTTTTTCAATTTTTTATTTTTATTGCTACATGTTTGCCGTACATAAAGATTACATTCATCGTAGGAGTTGGTACATGTACATAACACGTCTTAATTCTTTTTACCTCCCTTTCCTCTCCTCCTCCCCTTTAAAACAAAATGTACAATTCATTAAATAAAAAAAATTGGAGGGCTGGGGATTTAGCTCAGTGGTTCGAGCAGCTGCTTTGCAAGTGCAAGGACCCAAGTTCGATCCCCAGTACAAAAAAAAAAAAAAAAAAATTGAAACGCAAGGAACCATTTACAAGCCAAGATTATGAAATGTCAACAACATTCAGGTGAGAAGAAAGCAGTTCTTTAAAAAATATCAGTCATCATAAAACTGATGATGCAATAAAATTGTGACTTATCTTTTAGATTTTTGTTTTATCTGAATAATTATATGAGTTATTCAAATATTATGAATATCCCAGTGTTTCCCGAGACTATAGTTGTTCAAAATTGAAATATAATGATGCTTGATTTCTTCAGCAACAAAAAATATAAGTCAAATAGTCATTGGCATCTATGTAGATACTATACCTTTCATTTATATTCTCATGGGTAAAGAAATCATAGATCTGGAGCAAATCAAAGTATCTAGTAAGTCATGCACATATAAAAACATGATAAAGAAGGTACTCATAGATAAGCACGATGTTGGTATTGCCTTTAATTGACAAAACAATATAGAAATGAAAACCAAGCTCTTTTATGAATTCACCCAGAAAAGTAAGCTTATAGTTAGTGCAATTTTGAGGACATTGGAATGAATACATTAAATCTAATTTTATTAACTCACTAGTTTTAAAGGTGCCTTACCATAAAAGATATATTGTGCTGCTACAAAAAAAAATCTGGCAGATAAGTGAAGGCTCAGATTAATTTGTTAATTGTATTTCAATATGACACAGACAAGTGTTGAAATATGAAGTTTAATAACTATAGTATAAATATAACTTTTCCAAAGAACTCTGGAAGTTTGCTGGGGATTTTCATGTCAGTCCTTGGCTCTTTCTCTAACCAGATAGGCTGTTACATGAGCTGCTCATGCACTAATTTGTGCAGGAATTAAGGTTTCTAATCATTTCATCAAAAATTTCTACATTGATTGTACAGCCTAGTGAATGAAGTGTTTGCTTCAACGAACTATCTCATTCATCTACTGTCAAAAGAAAGAAAATAAGATGGTCTGCTTTATTTTTCAGAATATTTGGCCCAAGTTTCCATCATAACAAAATCCTTTGAACCTTTTACCTATGTTAGTTTGGGCAAAAATACACTTGTAAACAAATTAGCTTTGTTTTACCTTACAGAACTGAATCATGCAGAGAGGCATGAACATATTTTCTAGTTGATGATTTTCACGAACTGCAAAACTATAAGTATTAAATGCTTAGCTTCTTTAGAAATTCTCAGGATTCACTTAGCAATATGAAATGACTATTGCTCCTGAAAATGCAGTAAAATATTCATGGCAATGACCTGAAAGATAACAATAGAGACACATTAGAGGTGAGGCATTGCTGTTCTGTGCATTACAAAAAGGCCACAGGAAAACATTTTAGTTCACCAAAGTGACTAATGACAGCCAGAAAAACAAAACCAAGAACCCTTCCTTTGCATTCATTTCTATCACTACTAAAAACTAAGTTTGAGGATTTTTTTTTCTGTGCTGTTATAAACAAAAATACATTAAATGAGAAAGTAAATCGCGTGTGGTATTTTCTGAATATTTTGGAAGACCTACAAGTAGAGAATAAATGGATTCATTGGAATAGCATTTTTACTTAACCTTTGCACTTATATTGTTGCTTTTGCTATGGTTACTTTATTCGATACTTTCAAATAGATATATTTCATCTCAGGCCACAAAGTTAAGTCACTTTTGTGGCTTTAACATTTCACATAAAACAGGGGCCTAGTTGACTTTTTATGAGGAAATATTACTTGTCAAGGTTGTTTAGTTGCCTAACTTTGCTATCTTTAAATGTAAACGACTACAAGCATTCAAAAGGTTTTAATATTATTTTTTAATTTACACATACTCCAACATTTTTCTGTGTTTAACATCAGGAAACATATTTTGCAGATAAGGCTTGTCTTAAAACAAAAATAAGCTGTTTTTGTTTAAGTCTTGCTTTTAGTTTCAAGGTCTAAAATGAAAATAAAATAAAGGAGCAGTAAGGTAGAGAGAGAGAGTAAAGATAAAAATGGTTTAAGGAGGGTTGAAATTAGAAGCCTGTTTTCTAGCTGTAATGATGGAGGTATGGATATCTTTGTGATAGCGTCCTTGTGGCCCAGTATAATCCAGAAAAGTCAAGCTAATGTTAAAAGATGTTTTGCTAATCATTAGATCAGTATGAGCATCCAGTATTCATCTAAGCTGGCATCCATTACCTGCATATATCATCCAAAGACTCCTTCCCTCAGTTTCTTCCAAACCTTTACTGAATACACATCCTCTAGCACACACACACACACACACACCACAAACACGCTAAATGTAGTACACATGTAACTCCAAGGAAAGGGATGAGGCCTAGAAGTGATAATTGTGGATAATTTTCTTGAATCTGTACTAGGGAATAGGATGACTGGACAGAGAAACTAAATGCAACTCTCACATTTTGATAGTTCATTTCTTCTTCACATTCTAACTCATCAGTCTTATATGAATTATCCGATAATTAATGTAGTTTAGAATCTTCTGAACACCACAGATTTATTATATAGCTTGTATGTCTTGTTAGAAAGTTAAAAATTATCCCATACTGGGAAATTTAATTAACTTTGCATCAAAATTAAGCAATTTATACTAAAGGAAACAAGAAAAATGTTCTGTCATTCACTTAAAAATAATAATGAAATGGAAATTGGGAAGGAATTTAACCCAGTTAACCTTGAACCTCAGATAATCAATGAATAATTTTAATATAAGCATGACCCAAATACTTCATGAAATATACTTAAATGGTTAGCTATTTATCTGAAACTCAAATTTGATTGAATGTTTTGCTTATATGACAGCCATAAATTAATGTACAAGTGAAATTAACCTGACTGCATGAAGCAGGAATATTATACCCATACTGCAGAATACAGGAAATCTAAAATTCACATTCATAAATACCATTTCTCTAAAATAAATAAGGTCTGTGCACATTTATATTCACATTTGGAAATTTGATATATTGACTCATACAGTATTAGAGTACTTTGCTTAAGAGAACATAAAGGATTGTGGTCACTAACAAGATATGTATTATAGTCAAGATTGTCTAAGAGTCTGAAAACATTTGGACAGTATGTTTGTTGATTTTTGTGAAGACTGTACTTTTCAATGTATTTAGGTTGCTAATAAAATAAACATTTTATAAATAGCTTGAGAAACATTTAGAAAAGTATAGACCATAGTTCACATTTTATATATTGTTATTGTTGTAATATATTATATATTACAATATCCTTATAATATAGTATATATTGTTATTGGCTCTTAGTGCCAAAATGTTCTAAGAATACACCAAGAACAAAAATGTGAGTTACATAACACTGAGTATAATTTTATAATAACTCTGACTCAAGAAAATCAGTTATCTGTGCAAAGTATTGACCACCATTACCATTCGGACTGCTGGTATCGTGGGAAGCTCTATGTGGTCACATCTGAAGTTGGGGTCTTGGTCATCTCCAAAGCTCATGCTGCCCAGTATCCCAGCACTTTCTCATGGCGTATCTTCAATAAGCACTGAATTTATCAAATTTAGGTTCATTAAACTAACTCCTGACTAAATGTGTCATTGCTCACAGAATCCTGAGGACTTGGCATAACCTTGACGACAAAAAAGCAAAGGAACCAAACCACAGATCACAGGTGTTACCGTATATTAATTTGTGACACCAACAAACTGCACAATACAAACTCATTCATGTGCTTAGCTTATGTATTTATGTGTTTTTACAAAAATACTAGAAAATGATGAATAAGGAAAATACGATCATCATTCAGTCAACATATTCACATTGTGACAAAAACAGAAAAGATTTCGAATCACTGTCGAGCTATTGAAACCCTCCCTGTGAATAGGTTCCTGCTTCATTAAGCTTTTATATTAATATATTGTTTCTAACCATGGACTTTCTAAGGTTAAAGGTAGGCCTTTGTCATCATCCCAAAGGGCAAAAAAGAAATTCTGTCTTGAAATCAGTTATTGAATATAAAACATTATAGCTCATGATTTTACAAAGAAGTTCATCCTTGTATCTTTATTTCCACTGATTACAATAACAAACTCTATTTCCAGAATATTAGATGAATTAGAAAAACCTTTTCTTCATATGTCTTGTTCTTGGCAGTTGGAGTGAATTATTTTTTCACAGTAGTTCTGATTATTACACTGTTCAAAATTATGGGTTAAGAAAGTCCCTTCAAAGAAGATTTATTAGCACAAAGTGTTCATGTGAAGTGCTGTGGTTGGAATTTTGATATATCCGAAACGTGAATTCATTTCTGTCTATAAAAGCAAAAGTGCTATTCAAGGCTCCATTGTGTTCAGGCCATTAAGGACATTTCTTTTCGACAAGACAAACAAACCTTTTAATGTAAAGTTCAGTACATTTATATGAAATCCATTGGGATTAAAACTAAATACCAAATCTTCAGAACACATTTCCTCTGATGTTAGCGGAGCTATCAAAGGCAGTGATCACAGCATCAACACTGGCTCCACGGAGTGACACAAGTAAGCAGCACTGGGACCTTGGGCAACCACTATGCATGATGGGTAAGGTAAAACAAGTCTTGTGAAATGAGAATCCCTGATAAATATTGTGATTAATTGAGGAGGTTTATTTTATGCATTAAAACACATATGTAAATCTGTTCATTTGGAAAGATTTCCAAGTGTATAAAAGAATGTAGGATTTTTCTAGCGAAAGGTGACTGATAGAAGAATCTCATGTGTCTCGAGTTGCACGAGAAAAGTTGCTTATTTTCTATAAAAAAATCATAACAAACATCGTGGCTTAAACAAAGCAAACTTACTATTTTATACTTCTGCTGGTCAGAAGTTTGTGAAGGGCCTCATTGAACTGTAACCAGGGTTGTTGAAAGGGCTGTATTTTTTTTTTCTGGAGGTTTTAGGAGAGGTTCTATTTTCTATCACTTGGATCACTGACAAAATTTAGTTCTTTTCGATTATAGGACTAAGATTCCCATTTCCTTCCTAGTTGTCTGAAGTCCTTGGTAGCTTCTTAAAGCAGCAAAAGTACTTTTCCTTCTCTTGCATCTCTGTGACTCAGTCAAGAAATGTCACCTGAGTTTGGCACACCTGAGTAATCTACAATACTCTCTCTGTCTCTTCAGCATTACCCTCCAGCAGAACTCGAAAGTCTCTTTTACTATGTAAGGTAACATACTCACAAATTCTGAACATTAAGCCATTAGTATTTGGGTGGTGGTCATTTTCCTGCCCATCACAACTATTATACAAATAAATATTTTGAGGTAACCTCTCCTAATTTATACCTAGTGGTATAAAGTAAACAGCAGAGACATTTTCACAGAGTAAGATCTACAGAATGGGAAACAAAGCTTTTCTTGAGCTAATTCTGAGGCAAAGGACTAATATCTACAATGTATAAAGAATTCAAAAAAATTAGACCCTCCACATTGAGAGACCCAATTAATAAATAAGCATCTGAAATGACTACACTTCTCAGATGAAAAAATACAAATAAATAAATACATAAAACATGATCCACATCACTCAAGAAATGCAAATTAAAACAACACTGAGATTCTATCTCACTCTGGAAAAAATGGCTATCATCAAGAAGTCAACCATTGAGAAATGCTTCCAAGTCTGGGGGAAAAGGAACCCTTTTCTATTATGGGTGAGATTTTAAACTGGCATAACCACTATGTAAATCATTATGGAGATTCCTCAAAAAAATAAAAGTAGAAATTCCATTTTACCTAGCTATTCCCCTTCTAGATATCTTCCCAAGAGTTAAAGACATCATTCCAAAGTGATGTATGCACACTCACTTTATAGCAGCACAATTCATAATAGTAAATCTTGGAAACAGTGAATATGTCCATCAACAGATGAATGGGTAAAAAATGTATTTATACACCATAAAGTAGTATATACCATAAAAGAGGATAAACTTGAGTCATGTGTAGGAAAATGGATGCAACTTGAGATGATAATGTTAAGATGTTAAGTGAGGTAACAGGCACAAAAGCTTAAATATCTCTTATATGAAAGTGCTTTCTCTTATATGAAAAAACTATATATATCATAATAATATATATCACTATATGATATATATATATCATAATTAATAGGGAAAAAGAGAAAGAAAAAAGTATGCACCATGTATCTAAAAGTGTACCTTAACAGTATAATTGTCTTGCGTGTTTTATATGTTCTTTGGCCTATTAGTTTGGTTTTTCAATCTGTATAAATGATAATTAACTTTATAAGATCTTATAAGATAAATAAATGAGTCAGATGCTGTAAAAATAAAGAGGGGAAGATGGAGGGGGGAAAAAAGAAGAGTGGTATGTACATATACCAACCCCCCTTGAGTATAATGGTTATGAACTATAACTATGTATCAATATAAGTAAATAAATAGATTACAATATGCTTATGCTATGAGGACAGATTTCAAGATCCCATAAATGCCAATAAAGTTGACATATGCAATGATACTTTGGGTGCCAATTACGAAGAAAAAGATAATATTACTACTGAGACTATTTTTGAGATTTCTGACAAGGTTAAATGGATGACAGGGAGCTTAATAAAATCTTCTGACAACAAATACTGGTTAGATTCTTTCCTTGTAATGCTTGGATTGGCATATAATTATTACTATACATGGGTTTCAAGAACAGTGTCTTTTTGTATCAGCTAGAGAGCAAGATTGGAGGGCATGAGCCATGTTAAATGCACGTGTCTTGTGGCCTTTCAGACTCCCACTCACAGCCTTCCACCTTGATGACTGCATGTCATGTCACATTGATTTTCTGTCTCAGGTACAGCTGTGCATGTATCCATTTGATTTTTGTTATATATTTCCTTCCCTACCAGACATTAGAAGAAATTTATTTAGAAATCTTCCTGCTAGGAATCAAGAAACATATTCTTGGCATGCATCAATCACCCAAACTATTACCTGAGTTTGAAACATGACAGCACTAGGCTCGATTCCACGCTCACACATGTCTAGTGAACATAATTAGCTTTTCTGAGGCACCTATTTTGAAAACACCTATCAAACTCAAACATGTTGGCATCCCTTGTCATGTATTTTATCCACTACTATGATGAGCAGGGGATGAACTTCAGCAGATTTCTTTGTGTAATCATCTAGTCACAGGGGAACTTTGGCTAGAAAGTGACACCTCTTGTGAAGCTAATTTAAATGCATCTTCCTCCCCTCACATTTCCTGTCTTCTTCTCTGACTGCTTGGAATAGACTTGCTAAGTATCTCATTTGAAAAGAAAAAATGAAAGTTTCTTCTTATTTAGTGGTAACAAGACGGAAAAGCATGAAGATTATTCAGAGTTGCCAAGTTGATGAATGAGGATAAAGGGAAAATAGATCCTGAGCTTAATAATCATTAAGTTTATCTGCTAAGACATTTGCTCTAATTCTAATATCATTCTTGATACATTAACTCTTTCATTTCTACAATCTATCTAGTATTTTCCCCAAAGAAGGCAAAGCTACAAAATGAACTGCACATTATTTTTGGAAAATATGTTGTTACCCTAGATTTACCTGGAAATTCATTTTTACATGAAAAGAATGCAAAGTATACATTGAGAAAATCATATTTTTATATTTAGTAATAGCTTTTATAATATTTTATTTTATAATGAATATAAATCAATGTATATTTAATTATTACTATTTCATAAAATAAAGAGGATGCTACTTTCATCTAGTAGTGCAAAATATAGTATAAATAATATCTGTGATGATAGCGAATCATTATGAATCTTGGTAGGATCAAAAACTTACATTTGCTGATACCATGAGCAGTATCATCGTAAATATCTTTGGGTAATTGACTAAGCTCAGGTGGGAGAGTCGAGCTCCCCATTATTTTAATTATACTGGAAGACATGTTTGGCTGCAATACTGTCAGACATTTCTCCTTCCAGTTGCAGTCTCTCTTTGTCTATTACCAATTATTAACAAATTTAACAACAGAATTTTGATTATTATTTAATTACATTTTAATGGATTATAATATGCTGTTCATTGTTGAAAAGGATATACTACTTACTAGTTAATCACACTGCAAAAATAGGTAAATCTGGAAAAGATAAATATTTCTTTCAAAGATAAATGGAAAAAATTATTGACCTCAACAAAGCGAAGAACTTTAAAATGTTTCTAAATAGCATTTTCAGTCATGTTTCTTCTCTTAAATTTTTCCTAATGTAATAAAAATAATTATGAAAAGTAGGAATACAAATGCCTTTTTAGTATCACATATTATAATATACCCAAAATTGAAAGAAAACTGCATTTTATAAAAGAAAAAACTTTTTCTTCTAACATCAATTCCTAACCCAAAACCAGAATGGGGCCCATGTAAATTACATAAAGCAATTTTGATAAAACAAACACCCTATCTGTTTGTGCATTTGCATCCCGAATAATAATAGAACAATGAAGGAGGGAAGATTGCACACTTTTATTCTTCACATATGTTACAATGAAAAACAGGCATTACTGATTTTGTTAAAAATACAAAAAATGCAAAGGGATTTACAGGGTTATCTGTGTAACTCAGATTATAGTTGGAGGAATTTTCAAAAACAATGATAAGATACGAAATCTTAAGTATTTTCTTTGTGGAAGTATTGTGTGTGTGTGTGTATGTGTGTGTGTGTGTGTGTGTGGTGCTGACGACTGAACTCAGGGCCTTCTACCTGAGCTATGTCCTTCGGCCTTTCTTTTTCTTTTTCTTTCTTTTCTTTCTTTACTCTTTTAAATACAGTATTCTGTTAGTTGCTAAGTTGCCCCAGCTGATCTTCAGCTTGAGATGCTCCTGCCTCAGCCTTCCTTGATATTACAAGTGTGTCACCATATGCAGCAAAATTCCAATATTATAAAAATTATGTTTCATCTATGAAATTATTTTGACTCAGAATATGATAAAAACTTTATTAAATAGACTTAAAATAAGAAAGAAAAAGTCACTAACATTTTTTTGAGAAAGGTAATGAGAGATGGTTTTCTCCACAAAATACTTTTTAAAAGTATTTTTTAATTGCGTTTTCAATTAATGTGTTTTACAAGTCCAGGATCACATAACAGTTTTAGGTACCTGAACTCAGTTTCTACATTATACCATTTTTACACAACAATATACCATTTCATATTAAGCAACAAAAAAAGCACCATAAACAAATCAGAGATCTAACCCAGTGCAAAGTTAGACTAATAATTTCAAGGATGCAAGAAATTAGGAGACATAGATGTGTGTAAGTGAAAATATAGTTTACTTCACACAGAAAGGAGATTTATGTCATAAAACAAATCTTTTATATGCATTAGAAAGTTGTATAATTTATATGATATTTTCCAAGAAGTTATTCCTCATTAAACTTTTTTGTGTACCAGAGTTTGAACTCAGGACCTTGGCTTGCATGACAGGCAGGCAGAGGCACCACCAAGCTCAACCCCCGACCCTTCCTCATTAAATTTTGAGTTTGTGTTTATTGAAGAAATTTTATACCTGGAAGGCTTATCCTGGAGAATTACATAGATCAGGACCTCTCTCCTAGAAATTATTATCCATTTATTTACTAGGAAGTCAATTATTTATGGTGCAATTGCATTGTCTGTTTTTTCTCATTTAAATTTATTTTTCATTGGTGCATAAAAATAAAAACTGTACACATAAATAGGATAACATGTAATGTTTCAATACATCTCCATGTTGTATAATACTTCAACCAAGTAAACATATATAGCCCATTAAACATTTCATTTCCTTGTGGTAATATCATTTCCAGCTTTTTGAAAGCACAGCAAAACATCCTATCCTACAAAATATAGTTCTTCTACTGTGCAATAAGCTAGGCTTCAGGACTTCTTGTTCCAAACTACAGTGTATCCAGTGATCCACCTTTCCCAGTCTCTTCCCAGATCCCAGTAACCATCGTTTGCTCTCTCAATTTTTATGAGGTCAATTTTTTTTTATATTTTACTTTTCAGAGTTGCCTTTCAGTGGCTTGTTTCACTTAACATAATGATTTCAGCACCATCCATCTTGTTTCTAATGAAGCAATTGCATTTTATTATCGAACAGTTTTCCGTTGTGTTCATGTACCACATTTGTTTTATTCTTTTAATTGATGGACTTTTAGGTTGTTTCTATTTCTCAGCTGCAATACAGATTAAAAATGCAGAATTTTTTGACATATTGATTTTTTTATTTGGATTTACACTTAGGACTGTTGGTACCGTAGTGCTCTTTTTAGTTTTTGAAGGAATCTTCATACTCTTTTCCGTAATGGTCCAACCAGTTCCACTTCCATCAACAGTGTGCATGGGTGCCCTTTTTTCCATATCCTCACCAGCACTTGTTTTTTAGTCTTCTTTAATGATAGCCATTCTACTGAGGTGAGAAGATATTTCACCATAGTTTTGTTTTGTTTCAATTTTCATTTTTATTAGTATATATGAGCAGTGCATAATGATCAGATTGTGGGCAGTGGTACATGAACATAAGACCTCAAATCTTTTTTCATATCTCATTGTAGTTTAGATTTGCATTTTCATGGCAATTACTGATATTGAATTTTTTCACAGATTTGTTTGTCATTATATGTGAGATATTTACTTGGGTCTATTATCTATGTTTTAACTGGATTTTTGTTTTTCCATTAGCAACAAATGTTTGGAATTCTTTATGTATTCTGGTGTCAACCCCTTGTCAGATGTGTAGTTTAGATATACTTTCTCCATTCTGTATGTTGTCTCTTCATTCTATTGAATGTTTTCTTTGCTGGGGTATCTTTCTTTCCCTGGAAACACCTCCCTCCATATATTAATAAGAAAATAAATTATTACAAGTTAAATGTTTTAATTCTTCTTTTTGCTATATTGAATCAATATTTATTTTCAGACATGCCAAGTCAAACTAAAACAAAAGAGTCAGTCCTTGCTTTTAACAATAATATGGTGTTATAAAAGCACTTTAAGCCGGGCATGGTGGCTCACACCTGTAATCCCAGCACTCAGGAGGCTGAGGCAGGAGGATTGCTGTGAGTTCGAGACCAGCCTGGGCTACATTGTAATTTCATGGTCAGTCTCAACTACATAGTGAGACCCTGTCTCAAAAAAAAAAAAAAAGCACTTTACAACTCCATCCCATCTTTGAGTAGTTACAGGGATGTGGGCTAATGATTATTTGAGGGCATTTCTCTCTTCAGATCCATAATCTAAGTGTTCTCTGAATATTGTAAGGTGAAAGCAGTGAGAAGTAGAGGAGGAAGAAGAGAGAGAAGTAAGGTTTCCCAGTTAAGGGTTCTGTTGCAATAAGGACTTGAGGAAGTATGAAGTTATTTCTGTTGTTTTTTTCAGCTTTATACTGTGTTAAGCAATGCTTATGACATAAATTCAGCAGGCTTTTTCTGAGCTTTAACTTGAGAAATTTTCTCCCTGCAATGTGCTTACAAACGTGTTTATTAACTTACACAGCAATCTCACAATAACTAGTAAAGATTAAAAGGGTGCACTCCTAGCATATTTTTTGTAGTGTTTTAAGGCAAATACATATTGCCATAGTGATGAAGCTCTAAACAGAGTGAAAAAAACATCTAAAATTTAGTTTAACAAAAACCAAATACATATCACCAAAAACAAGATTAATTGTAGCTTAAATACAAAACTCAATCACTAGTTAATTGGCTATAATAAACTACATATAATAAACTATATATATATATATGTAATAAACTATATATATAATAAACTATATATAAAGTATCTATATAATAAAATGCAAAACCAGACTAAAAGACCCATTCATAAAAAATGCTAAAAATGAGGCATAAATCTGCCTAACATTGACTTAGATTTCCATTCTTTCCTTTTCTTCTTCCGTACTTGCTTTTCCTGATCACGCTCTGTAGTGATGGCAAACCTTTTAGGGTTTTCAGTGGTGCGAACAGCCTGCCGTGGCATGTGTACCCTCAGTTCATCACCACGCGATGGGCTGATTTCCATCTTCAACCGGATCTCAAATGTCCAAAGCAAGAGTATTTGCTATTTCACAAAGGCTCTATGTTGGTAAGCTCCATATATCATTTTTAAAGCTATAATACTTTTGACTGCGATGCCAAATTTAAATTCTTCCACTCTTTCTTCTTCAAAAATTTGACTTTTACAATGCTTTCCTTGAATAGCATTTAAAAGAAGAAAAAAGAAAAGCAAACACAAGCAAATGTATTGCTTCATAGGATTTAAAAAACAACTCTGCACAATCTTAAAATCTTGGGAGAAACAGTAAGTAAGGAAGAAGGCTTCAAGAGAGAGCATTTGGGAACACAAAACAGAAATCACAATACTAGTATGACCTAACATCAAAGGTTGCACAGTATCTGTTCTGCTCTACTCATAGTTTTTTTAAAAAATTAAAACTTCCCTCAGTTTTAGAGGGGGGATAATGGTTTGACCCATTTTGGAAAACACAATTTCTCACATCCCATCCATTGTCTAAAATAAATCATAGACTTCTCACACACCCGTATAATGTTGGTACAGACATAAGATAATCATGACAGATACCACATTGAAAATAAATAACTTTATCTTTTTATGACTGATAAGTATTTAGCTTACTAGTAGTAACTGCCATTGACAAAATACCCAACACCCATAATTTAAAGCGGACAGGTTTAATTTGGCTCATTCTTTCAGAGGATTTAGTCCAAGGTCAGCTGGCTCCAAGGCAGACATTAAGACAGATGAACTGCAGAACAAAACTGCGTAGTTCACGACAGCCAAGAAGGACAGCAGTGGAACAATGACAGAGAGGAAGGGATATGGGACCAGATACAGCATTCAAGGTCACTCCTGTACCACACAGTGACACACACCCAGCGTGCTCTCCTGGGTGACTCTTTTTTTTTTTTTTTTTTTTTTTTTTTG